>NW_011494711.1:708797-716865 GCF_000754665.1 Bison bison bison | reverse complement strand
TTGCTATGAAGTGATAGGACCGGATGTCATGATCTCAGTTTTCTGAATGTTGAGCTTTAAGCCAACTTTTTCACTCTCCTCTTTCACTTTTGTCAAGAGGCTTTTTAGTTCCTCTTCACTTTCTGCCATAAGGCTGGTGTCTTCTGCATATCTGAGGTTATTGATATTTCTCCTGGCACTCTTGATTCCAGCTTGTGCTTTCTCCAGCCCAGCGTTTCTCATGATGTACTCTGCATAGAAGTTAAATAAGCAGGGTGACAATATACAGCCTTGACGTACTCCTTTACCTATTTAGAACCAGCCGGTTGTTCCATGTCCAGTTCTAACTGTTGCTTCCTGACCTGCACACAGGTTTCTCAAGAGGCAGGTCAAGTGGTCTGGTATTCCCATCTCCTTCAGAATTTTCCACAGTTTATTGTGATCCACACAGTCAAAAGCTTTTGCATAGTCAATAAAGCAGAAATAGATGCTTTTCTGGAACTCTCTTGCTTTTTTCATGATTCAGTGGATGTTGGCAATTTGATCTCTGGTTCCTCTGCCTTTTCTAAAACCAGCTTGAACATCTGGAAGTTCACGGTTCACGTATTGCTGAAGCCTGGCTTAGAGAATTTTGAGCATTACTTTACTAGCGTGTGAGATGAGTGCAGTTGTGTGGTAGTTTGAGCATTCTTTGGCATTGACTTTCTTTGGGATTGAAATGAAACTCTACAGACTGCATTGGTCTATCACAAATGTCATATTTATCATTGAGTTTCAGTTTTAATAATTTGATACAGTTTTAATAATTTAATTTCCATTTGTTAGTTAATAGTGTATAGAAAAACAATAGATTAGTATTGTTAACCTTTTACCCTGTCATTGTACAAAATCTGCTTACTAGTTCCAGTAGCTATTATATGCATTCTTTAGCAGTTTTGTAGATTTTTTAAAGGATTTTCTTACATCCCTGCTCACATAGTCTGCAAAGAAATGTTTTATTTTCCATGTCATTTACTTCTTTTTCTTGTCAACTTGTAGTCATCAGGACATTCCCTAGATTGTAGTACAGAAATGATGACAGTATCCTTGCCTTGTTCCTGATATTAAAAGGACTGTGTTCAATGATACCAGCTAAAATTTTGTTTCTGTTGTCGTTTGTTTTCTGTTTCATTTTGTTTTCATAGATAGCCTCTTTTAGATTGAGGGATTTTCTTGCATTGCTGGTTTTCTGATCTGTTATAATGAATAGATAGAAAATAGCAGCATTATTATTGAAATGACTGGATTATTTTCCCCATTATTCTCTTTATTTGGTGAATTACATGATTGATCTTTCAAATATTATGATATCCTCACATTTCTTAGATAAACTGTACTTGTCCATGGTGTATTATATATACCATATTTAGATGGAATAGCATACAAATGGATTTCACTAGCAAATTTAGAAAATTTTAGCAAACTGAAATTTTTATTTTTTTCCTATCTTTGTTCATGAGAGATATTGGTCTGTAGATTTATTTTGCCAATGTCTTTGTCTAGTTTGACATAAAGATATTTTTGATAAAATGTAGATGTTTTAACATTCATGTTAAATATTATTTTATTAGTTACACTTCTATTTATGTATCTTGTATTCATTGTATATTTTTGTAGTGTACACTTAGATAAACTAGAAATTAATGAGCAGGGTGAATACAGACACACAAACCTAAATTTCTAAGACTGCAACCCAAATGTTTGTATATAAGGGTGGATATAGACAAGATAGTATAAATGCCAGAAAGAATGAGGGTCAGGGTAAAATTAGCAGTGAACGTTTAATCCTGCTTTCCATTCTAAACTCTACAAAAGATGATGAAACAGGCATTGCTACTATTGGATTAAAATGTGAAGGGGAGCAACAGCTAATATTTTGCATACATATTTTTCATACTTTGCCATGATGAATAAATATCTACCACAAGTTTACTGGTCTACATCAGGTGATGGCAATCCTGAGAAGACAAGAGAATAGGAGAGCTATGGGATATAGAAATGTAATTTTTATTGAATGTATGTGTGTGTTAGTCATTCCGTTGTGTCTGACTGTTTGCAACCCCATGGATTGTAGCCCGCCAGGCTCCTCTGTCTGTGGGATTCTCCAAGTAAGAATACTTGAGTGGGTTGTCATTTCCTTCTCCAAGGGATCTTCCCAACCTAGCTATTGAACCCAGGTCTTCTGCACTCCAGGCAGATTCATTACCATCTGAGCTACCAAGATCCATAGTTATTAGCCATGGAAGCCAGGTGAGGCATATCACCCCTCTTAGTAACCTTGGTGGCCAAACTATATGCAGCCAAAACTGGGTCTGAGAGCTAACGCTCTTTGTCAACAATGCTGCTTCTCTGATAGGTGAACAATCATAATCCCCTTTCTTCCATTTCAGGAGTTCAACTCCTGTCATGAGTGAAGAACAAGCGAATAAAGAAAGTGAAGAATTTTTGAAAGATTACTTACTTATTCCAAATATCCTAAACTATGATACATCATTACTAAGAGTGATAAGGGATGTGGATGAAAAGTCATTGTATTAGCCTGAGAGTACAGTACCACAATCAATGATCTTTTCCAGCATATTATGGCCTCAAGAGTTAAAACTAAACTAAGTTCATAAATCTAACTTTTATAAAATAAAGATTCTTTTTCACATTTGTGTGGCAGTTATAAATCATGCCCTTCGCATGTAGAATCCAGGTATTCTTAAATAACCTGATTCTATGTAACATTATAAAGATGTTTTTCCCTTTACACAATCTCTACTTAATACTTTCTTTAACTCTCTCTATGGTCTAAAATGTATATGATTCTTCCTTCATAGAAAATAGCAGTAGAGAAAGAAATTCACAGTGATGTAGATTATTCAGTCATAAAACGAAGCATCTGAAAATTTGACTTGACAAGTAATTATCATATGTATTTTTGCATAGCAGGCAGTCCTCTAGCTGACAAACAGATTGAGTTCCAAAAGTTCATTTGCTTGGAGATTTTGAAAACTCAGAACATATTTTCCCTCTAGGAACAATGTTGGATGTGGTGGTTAGGTTATTATACAAGATTGAAAAGCCCATCAAATCCATAGTTAGTTAAAATTAACTTAATAAATATTTATTGAACACTTGTGGTAGGCACTGCTTGTGTTAGGCTCTGAGGATACAAAGATTTAAAAGTGTGCATTCACAAAGCCATGATATCTATGAGTTATTAATGTTTGTACGCAGCACAGAAATACTTACTGAGCACCTAAATTAGATGCTGGGCATATAATATGAGCAAACCAAGGCTTTGCTTTCGAGGAGCATGTTTGAAGTAGAAGGAGAATGGATATTGACTTGACTTGACTAAGTGTTACTGAAATGGTTTTGTAAGGAAGGCTGTGGATGCTGTAAATGTTAATAAGAGAGGACACTGCCCTTGTTTTGTGGGTGATTTCCCAGGAGAAAGCTGATATATGAAGAATTATTGGGGTTTACCTGAACTAAATATGGGAAGAGTGGGAAGAGAGTGATTTCCTGGCATGTCTCTAAGTCCTTAGGGGAGAGAATGCATTTAGAGGAGTTCCAGCAGTTATGCATCTTGGGTTGACTACACATAAGTAATGAACAAATAGATGAAATATACATAAGTTGGGGATTGCCTAATAATTAGGTTATGTTGTATAAGTACTTAAAAAAAATCTAGCTGAATTGAAAAGTATTCCAATTAGGTATCCTGCCACATCCCTAGAGGAAAATACGACTCTGTAAGCTTTGCCAAAAGTCCTGATCCAGTACATGGGGATAATTGGAAGGTGATTTTTACCTTGTCTTTTGACTCTTTTGTTCCTGAATAGAACCTATTGTGAGTGAGCCATGATTTCACTGTTAGATAGAGTCTAGGCTGTGCACTGTGAAGAAAGAAAGTGAAAGTGTTAGTCACTCAGTCGTGTCCGGCTCTTTGGGACCCCAAGGACTATAGCCCACCAGACTCCTCTGTCCATGGAATTCTCCAGGTAAGAATACTACAGTGGGTTGCCAATCCCCTCTCCAGGGGATCTCCCAGGCCCAGGGATCAAACCCAGGTCTCCTGCACTGCAGGCAGATTCTTTAACATTTAAGCCACCAGGGAAGCCCCAGACTGTGCACTGTTCTGTTGTCATATGACGTCTGATTTGCCAATACGCCATACTGCATGTGTTAGATACAGCAACGCCGCCACAGTGGACTACAGTTTGCTGTGTTCATACCCCTCTGACATGGACTCTGGACTTGGCCTTAGGACTCCCTTTGGCCAAAAGGATATTAGCCAACATGACACAAGTAGAAACCTGACAGGCACTCACCCAGTGGGAGTTGTCCTTTCTTGCTGCTGGAAATTCTTCCTGTTGCTAGTATATAAGCTGGAGTTAACCTACTGAAAGCATGTACTCTAATCCATAGCCAGCCCCAACTGCCACTCTGTATATGAATCCACCTTAGAACATGCAGCCTCATTTGTGGTGCCAGGTAACTCATTCAGATGAGGGCAGCAGAACAGGCCAGATGTATCTAGCACAAGATGTTGACCCACATGATTGTGAAGTGGCAGTTATTTAGGCCACCATGTCTTGGCATGATAGGTTACAGAGCTGCAAACCACTGTGTTGGCATTCACAAAAATGTTTGGGGAAATCAAATTACCCATTTTCTAGAATCCAAGTTCTTATTGGCTTGACAATTTCCCTTACAAATGAAAGTGGAAAAAAAATACAAGTTATCTTTGTGCACCACTAGTAAAATCTCTAGCTCTTGCTATCACATGGAATTTCTTAAAATGTCATAAATATGTTAATTAATGTCACATCATTTATTTATCCACTCACCCTTCATCCTTTCATTCATTAACAATATCTATTGAATAGCCACCACAAGTCACATTGTTCTCACTGATTTGAATATAAAAGTAAAGAAGACGTTGCCTCTCTGTCTTCCGGCCTTCCCTTCAATCAGGAAGAGACGCAGATAGATGTGAATTTATACTACAAGGTTAAATGAGTTGTGAAAGATCAGGACCCCCTGGGACAAAGGCTTCCAAGAGATGACTTCCTATAAAAAGGAATATTTCAGCTAAATCTGCCTCCAGAGTCTAAGCTTATAACCATTTACACATGAAGCTCAGATCATTATAAAATGACTGTGTTGTAAGTAGCAATTACCCTATTACAATGGTATTTTAACTTCTAATATTAATAATGTAAAGATGAAACAGAAGTTATTCTGTGTCTTTACTCATCAGTCTTAGATCTAGGGTATCCAAAATACTCAGGATTTATTTAAAAGGTCCATGTTGAAACTCAGACTGTTCCAAGTGTTGAGATTAGACTATGAAATGCTACAAATATTCTGATGCCATTTTGTCCCAGATATAAAATCTTTTACAGCGGCCTGAAACCATGCTAATAAACCAAATTCAGCAAATCAATGGAAGAAGTCAGGCTTGAAATAGTTAGGTCAGCCACAGTGAGACCAAAACTTTTCTTGCACTGAGGCTGCCAGTAACAAACTGTAATCAAATTTGCAGTTCAATTATGGGAAAAGGAAGGATGCCATCCACATTCTTGGTCTTCCTGGACTACTTTCAGCTAATAGGTTTCATTTTGTTCATTCACGTACAATATCCATGTCTTTGCCAAAACGTGCATAATAACCCTCCTGATTTTCAACAGCATGGAATCATCATAGGTTTAAAGAACCTCTCATGCTACGTTATCAACATATTTGTTTCATAATGCTCCTTCATAGAAATTTAAGATTTATACAGTAATCTCCTTAAAAATACCTTTCAAATAGTTTGAAAATACCTTTCAACTGTTTGATAAGCATATGGAAATTTATGTGTGTGTATTCTGCTGCTGCTGCTGCTGCTGCTAAGTTGCTTCAGTTGTGTCCGATTCTGTGTGACCCCATAGACGGCAGCCCACCAGGCTCCCTCGTTCCTGGGATTCTCCAGGCAAGAACACTGGAGTGGGTTGCCATTTCCTTTAGATCTCAAACAAGATTATGATACGTGTATGTCAGTCACTCAGTTGTTTCTGACTTTGCGACCCCGTGGACTTCAGCCTGCCAGGCTCCTCTGTCCACAGAACTCAACAGGTAAGACTACTGGAGTGGGTAGCCATTCCTTTCTCTAGGAGATTTTTCCAAACCAAGGATTGAACCCTGGCTCTCCTGCACGGCAGGCAGATTCTTTACCATCTGAGCCACCAGAGAAGCCCATGACATGTGTATAAATAGCTATAAACATTGCATGAATATTCATTTTACCAGCTGTATACAGATAAAAGAATACTTATTTATGTGCGTAAGTATATGGACTTTGTATGCATTATTACCTGAACAAAAATAAGCAAAGCTTATATGTCCCATGTTTACCTGTTATGGAAATCAAATTCCAAGTCATTAGTGCCCTTGAATTCTACTTTTCAATTTTTCCACTTCATAAATGATTACCAGTCAATTCTCATCAATTGTCTATATCTACCTATATGTCTATATCTACCAAAAGCCTCTCTCAGATATCATAAATGTGTATGAATTTGTGTGTGAGACAAAGAGAGACAGAAAGATAGAGAGACAGAGGCAGGGAGAGAGAGACAATGAGGATAATAATTAATAACCAGAAGGGCAGAAGAAGAAGATGCAATTACAATAGCAGCAATGAGATAGTGTCACTGACAAACTTGCTATCACCTTTTCAGTAGTGTTGGGATAATGGACATACAGATGTAAAACATATGAACCACATATAAATCTCATTTCTTATATAAAAATTAGCTCATAATGGATTATAAATATAAATATACAGTAAGAATCTATAAAAATTTTAGAAGAAAATAGGAGAAAATCTTCGCTATTAGGAGTTAGGAAATAGCTTTTTAGCATGACACCAAAACCATGTTCCTTTAAAAAGTTGATAAATTGGACTTTACAAAAACTGAAAATATTGCCCTGTGGAAGACACTGAGATAATGAAAAGATAACAATAAGACAACAACATCAGATCATATCAGATCAGTCGCTCAGTCATGTCCGACTCTTTGTGACCCCATGAATTGCAGCACGCCAGGCCTCCCTGTCTATCAACAACTCCCAGAGTTCACTCAGACTCACGTCCATCGACGTGAGTGATGCCATCCAGCCATCTTATCCTCTGTTGTCCCCTTCTCCTCTTGCCCCCAATCCCTCCCAGCATCAGTCTTTTCCAATGAGTCAACTCTTCGCATGAGGTGGCCGAAGTACTGGAGTTTCAGCTTTAGCATCATTCCTTCCAAAGAAATCCCAGGGCTGATCTCCTTCAGAATGGACTGGGTGGATCTCCTTGCAGTCCAAGGGACTCTCAAGAGTCTTCTCCAACACCACAGTTCAAAAGCATCAATTCTTTGGTGCTCAGCCTTCTTCACAGTTCAACTCTCACATCCATACATGACCACAGGAAAAACCATAGCCTTGACTAGACGAACCTTTGTTGGCAATGTAATGTCTCTGCTTTTCAATATGCTATCTAGGTTGGTCATAACTTTCCTTCCAAGGAGTAAGCGTCTTTTAATTTCATGGCTGCAGTCACCATCCACAGTGACACTGTGGAGCCCAGAAAAATAAAGTCTGACACTGTTTCCACTGTTTCCCCATCTATTTCCCATGAAGTGATGGGACCGGATGCCATGATCTTCATTTTCTGAATGTTGAGCTTTAAGCCAACTTTTTCACTCTCCTCTTTCACTTTCATCAAGAGGCTTTTTAGTTCCTCTTCACTTTCTGCCATAAGGGTGGTGTCATCTGCATATCTGAGGTTATTGATATTTCTCCCGGCAATCTTGACTCCAGCTTGTGCTTCCTCCAGTCCAGCGTTTCTCATGATGTACTCTGCATAGAAGTTAAATAAGCAGGGTGACAATATACAACCTTGACATACTCCTTTTCCTATTTGGAACCAGTCTGTTGTTCCATGTCCAGTTCTAACTGTTGCTTCCTGACCTGCATACAGGTTTCTCAAGAGGCAGGTCAGGTGGTCTGGTATTCCCATCTCTTTCAG
>NW_011494711.1:701334-708697 GCF_000754665.1 Bison bison bison | reverse complement strand
ACCTGCATACAGGTTTCTCAAGAGGCAGGTCAGGTGGTCTGGTATTCCCATCTCTTTCAGAATTTTCCACAGTTTATTGTGATCCACCCAGTCAAAGGCTTTGGCATAGTCAATAAAGCAGAAATAGATGTTTTTCTGGAACTCTCTTGCTTTTTCGATGATCCAGTGGATGTTGGCATTTGATCTCTGGTTCCTCAGCCTTTTCTAAAACCAACTTGAACATCTGGAAGTTCATGGTTCATGTACTACTGAAGCCTGGCTTGGAGAATTTTGAGCATTACTTTGCTGGTGTGTGAGATGAGTGCAATTGTGCAGTAGTTTGAGCATTCTTTGGCACTGCCTTTCTTTGGGACTGGAATGAAAACTGACCTTTTCCAGTCCTATGGCCACTGCTGAGTTTTCCAATTTTGCTGGCACATTGAGTGCAGCACTTTCACAGCATCATATCTTAGGATTTGAAATAGCTCAACTGGAATTCCATAACCTCCACTAGCTTTGTTCGTATGATGCTTCCTAAGGCCCACTTGACCTCACAGTCTAGGATGTCTGGCTCTAGGTGAGTGATCATAGCATCGTGGTTATCTGGGTTGTAAAGATCTCTTTTGTATAGTTCTTCTGTTTATTCTTGTCACCTCTTCTTAATATCTTCTGCCTCTGTTAAGTCCATACCAATTCTGTCCTTTATTGAGCCCATCTTTGCATGCAATGTTCCCTTGGTATCTCTAATATTCTTGAGATCTCTAGTCTTTCCTATTTTAGCTGTAATCCACAGTATTATACTGAAGCACTGTTGATGATGTTAAGGTGTGAGTAAGAGAAAATGTTGCAAAAATCTATGATGAAGTCTCAGTTCTTTAGTGGAGCTATGTCCTTAGGATCTCATCTTCACAGGTATTTGTCAGTTTTGGTTTCTCCTCAGGTGATAAAGGAAGGCTTGAGGGAACTGGAATCAAGTAATTTCCCTTCTCTGATGTTGGATATGCTGGTGACCCTGTCTCAGTGGTCCTTTGTTATGGAGAATGCTCTCAATATATTTGGAAATGGTTAACTTTCCCATTTCTTTGCAAGAAATAGGAACACTTTTTACTTGGCCCTTCACTTGTGAGAACCTCGTGGATTTCCAGGAGGTAAATCCACAAAAATGTAGGAGCCTCCATAACACAGCAGTCCCAAGATTTTATCACCCTCATAGTGGTTTACACTTTTTATTGTTGTTGTTGTTTAGTTGCTAAGTTATGTCCAACTCTTTTGCAAACCCATGGCTCCTCTGTTGTAAGATTTCCCAGGCAAGAACACTGGAGTGGGTTGCCATTTCCTTCTCCACAAGATCTTCCCTACCCAGGAACTGAACTCGCATCTCCTGTATTGCAGGCGGATTCTTTGCCACTGAGCCACCAGGCAAGCCCCTTACCTCCAGCAATTTGTCAAAGATATTATTTAAATGTTTCTACTAGTTTATGTTTCCAGTGGCTTTCATCCCAGGCAAGCTGATCTAATGTTGGGTCTGATTCTCTGTATTCACCTGTCTCACCAGATCTCAGGGTGACACTATATCTTGTGATCTCACTATCTGATGTGTGTACTCAGTTGTGTCCAACTCTTTGGGACACAACTCTTGAGACTCCATGGGCTATAGCCCACCAGGGTCCTCTGTCCATGGAATTTTCCAGGCAAGAATACTGGAGTGGGTTGCCATTTCCTTCTCCAGGGGAATCTTTTCAAACCAGGGATCAAACCTGAGGCTCCTGCGTCTCTGATAAGTGAAAGAAAATGCTGGTTTTCATTTTTTTCATCTTCTTCTCTTGCAGATGTAAATTACAACTTCCAAGATCCTAAAAACTGAAACTGAAAGTTCCATTATGTTTCAAAATATGAAGCCTCTTTACTCTCTTTCCTTTTTTTTTGAATTTATATGTATATGTGTGCATGTAATTTCTCAGAATCCTATAACTCTTTCAGACTTTGCTTTATTTTTGAGACTTTTTTCTGTGTTTTCTTCTAGATATAACTTAATTTTCTAAATTGCTAGTAACTAATCCTTTAGGGAGTAAGTCTATTTGTTGAATTTTTAATTTTTGGTTCTAAAATTTTCACTGAATTAATTTATTATAGAGCTTAGGTTCTAGTGATATTAATCTTCCCTATTATTTTTTTACCATATTAGTATCATATAAGTTCATATATTGATATAATCAATATTATCTCTGTTTTCTTTACCTTATTAATCCCTTATTTGTTTATTTTTTAAACTAAATGTCAGACATTGTTTATTTTAAAACAATCTAGAAATAATCTAGATGAATTATTTCCCTTCAGAGATGACTGACTTTTTCTGATAAGAAGTTAAAAGTTGGATAGATCACCCTGATCTGCTTAGGTCTAAGATGGTTTAAATCTGAGTTTCAGCCCTTTTGAAGTCAAAACTTAGAATCTGCATATCTAACTAGGCATTTTCTATTTGGACGCCCTGGACCCAAACTCCTAACTTTTCTTTTACCTGCACTGTGAGAATGTCAAAAGTCCTATGTAAGTTTTTAACTTTTAGTTGTCCATTTCTGCTTGGATTTTTAGGCTCTCACCTCATACAGCTTACAAATTGGTCAATGCTTAGAGGGTAAAAACAGTACACATTCTTAAAATTACTTCTCTGTTTTTCTTTTTGGATCTTGTCTCTTCAAATTTTAATTTTCTTTCCATGGGAAAATTTCCCCATAGACTTGTGAATTCCTTGAGATTCTCTGATATCTGGCTTTCTGCTTATGCTCTGAGCCCTGAACCATCTTAGAACCAGAAAATACCTTGAAGTAAAACACAATGAGTGGTGCTGTACTCATCTCAAAGCAAAAAAAATTTTTTTACTTATTTCATAAGTTATTGCATGACTGACTTACTTCCATTGTCTGTATTCACCTGTCTCACCAGATCTATTTAAATTTTTAAAAACAAACTTGTTCTCTCAATTTTATCTTCATAATGTATTTACACACAAAGATTTTCATTTTATAGAATAAAATGAAATTCTTTTATAGAATTATAGAATTTTTTAGAATTTTATAGAATTCACTCTAAAATGAATTCTTTTATAGAATTTTATATAAATTAATTTCTTTATATGTTATTTTCCCTTATTTTATGCTATCATGAAATAAGGTTAATTTTACTGACACCAGATCTAGAACATGACTGTTGCATGGTGAACTTACTGCATTACAGTTTAAAAAAAAAAAAAACCAACAGACTAGTGTGTATCAACCTATGAAACTGTTATTACTGATTTATGGTCATATCTTAAATATCATCCCACTATACTTTTTCATTTCTCAATGTACCTGAAGTGATACCTTTAAATAACATATCTTATTTCATTTAAAGTTTAATTTAGCCTTATGTTCTTTAAAGACAAAACTGCTTCTTCAAGAAAATAAAGACAATTGTCATTTTGAACAAGATGGCTTAATACATTAAACATATTAATTTTTCCTTTATATGACAATGGCAAAAAATAAAACAAAATATAAGTACTGAGAAGTGTTCCCACTAAAATTTAAATAATTTAAAATACCATCTACCTGAATTTTGAAGTATGAATTCAAGTGAAAACTAAATTTTGATAGAATAAAAAATGCAAAGAATGTTAAAGGCTAAGCCATACAACAAATTTTTTTTTAATTAACTGAATTGGGCATGTAAATAATGAAGTTTAACAAAGATTTTATACAGTTAGAGATAAGATTTTTTCCTTTCATTTTTAAATATGTTAAACACATGAAAATAAACGGATACTATCTGTATTTTATAAAATGTCTCGTAGTCAAATTTTGCTTTCTAAAACTCATATTTCATTTGCAAAATTATTCCTTATTTAATCAAAATAATTTTATTTCTATGTTATATTTTGAAGCACTTACAATACTGAATATTTTTCAATTTAAATAGTTCAATGATGTTTACAGTAATGCCAGATACAGCATCCTCTACAAATATATTTTTTCCAAGCACTGAAAATAACATTTTCTCTAAATTTTATAACAACTCTGAATAAGGCATATGTATCAGCCCCATTTTTGAGAATGTTGAGGTTTTTAGGTTGGCAAAAGTCACAGAGTGGATAAGGCTGGATGTCCGTGACTCCAAATTCTCTGTTAAAAAACACGGTCATCTTTTCAATGATGTGGTAATTTTGACAGCTCAACAAGATCCTTTCCTATACATTTAAAAGAATACAAGCCCCATGAAAATGAAACATGTGATACTATCATTGTTTGCATAAAATATCTGATGTTTCAGAGTTTCAAATGAGGCTGTTCCTTATAATACCTTTGAAACAATCATGCCACCTGCAGTCATTAACTTGAAAGCCTTGAATTTATAAATGCAGAGTAACACATGATTTGGGAATGGAACAAGGTGTAGTGAAACATTATCTGATAATCCACTGTTTTCTGAATTATCACAATTATACTTATTGCAATTTATCTCTTGGTATGTTGAATATATCTGGTAAATGTGACCTCTGAGAGTTTCAGTAGTCTATTGTGTCAAGCTTTTATGTTGACCAATCTTTTTCAAGCCAATGAGTACTCTACAAACCAGTTATAAAAGCAGTTGTCACAGAGTAAAACAAATTAAAGAGGTAACTTTTTTTGTTTTTTTGTTTTTAAAGAGCAAGCAGAGGGTAATTGTGTTGAAGTTGCTTTAAAATGTGCACATCTAAAATTATCTTAAGTCCCGAAGTGTTTCATCTGCTTTCTAATTTTCTACAAGATGCTTTTAATATTTTGAGATTTATATTAAACCACAGGGGTCTGAAAGAATTCAGGAACTCTTGCATATGCATCAGAAATAAACAATCAAATTAATAAAAGAAAATCACAATTTAGATGTTAGTTGCTATAAATTTCACTGTTATGCCTTTTAACTAGAGCTTGTAGTTTTCTAATTCTAGCACAGAAATTACACGGATACAACAACACTGAAGAAGCTATCGCATTCAAACTTTCTCTTCAGCTTCTAGTCATATGTGAAAGTTCTAAATTTTGGTCATAATCAACTAGCTGCTTTAAATAATAATAATTTAGTAATTTGGGGTATCTGCTCTTTTGTTTCCTACAAAATGAAATACCAAAATACTGAAATCTCAATGACTTGGATGATTTCTCTTCTATTTAGATAGGCTCTATTCTTTGGAATATAGCTAAAACTGATAGAAATATAGGTAGCTATTGAAACTAAATTAATTTTAAAGCAAATTAAATTGTTGCTAATGAGACTGTCATTAATTCCACATTGTCAAGGGAAGTGTAACCATAAATAAAGATCCCAGATACTGAATTTAGATGTTTATTTCATTTATAGCTTGTCTCAAATCAACTTTTCTCCTTTCAAAAAGAAAGATCTGAAACTCATGACCACATTATATAGGCTATTCTTTATATCACTAAAAACACAGATATGTATACCACATATGTGATTTTTTCCTACCAAAATTGTACTCTCACTAGTACAATTTTCATCAAGACAAAACTTGACTCAAAGCACAGTTGAAGAACAAAAGTAAAAGATAAAAGCAAGATAAAGTATAATCTCTGCAGTGTTTACATATCTTTATACCTAAATTCTGCAATATTCCCTAGATGGCCAGATATCTCAGTCATCTTATACCAAGTATTTTATGTGATACAAGGTGGTAAATGCAAATGAAAGAATACCCTGTTGAAGCAAATTGCAGAGACTTTTTTTTTCTGCATTGTTATATGGGGTAAAATCAGCACTAATGGCTGTATTTATTTAATAAAGCATCTGATATATTGCAGTACAGTACACATCCCTACAGTACAAGATTTCAGAATCTGGGATCCATCTGAAGGAGACTTTTTAAAACAACAGGGAAGAGTTTTCCATATTTAATTTTTATAGATAGAATTAGTCCACATAAAATAAAATATATATTAAAATTTGTAACATTATTTAAAATAAAGTGAGTGATAATACTATCTGAAGACATAGCATCTTTTTCATCAGTCCAAAATACTTTTCAGATATACTAATCCATCAGTCACTGTGGTGAAAAAGATTTTTGTGTGTCTAATTTCAAAGGTTCTGAAAGCAAATGATATAAAAAAGAAAAAGATCAGCGGGCAAAGTGTTATCAGAAATAGCCCTAAGATTTCTTCTTCTTTATAGCAAAATAAATTTTTGCTCAAATTTTTAAACAGTACTTTTCAGCTATATGTATAGAAAAGTTAAGTCATCCAGTATATACTTGCTGAATTTTCATGCACTGAAGACATGCATGTAATCAACATTTGTATCACTTACCTATAAATTTACAAATTGTAATAGTATATATGAATAATCATGCACTGAGAACTGTCTTCCCCCTTTCCATTTTTTTTTTTTTTTTTGGTTAGAGAAACTATGTTAAACGTAAAAAAAGTCATCTGAATTGCCAAGAGATCATGAGAAGGAAGGGCCTTTACAATTCAAAAATGTCTCCAATATATTTATTTACATTTTCTAATTCTGTCCATGTTTTTGAAGGATAGCAATCAAAGCCTGCAAAACAACTTTCCACAGAGAGACAACTCACACTAAAAACTAAATCGTAAGTAACTGAAATTCAAAGGTTGGAGAGGGATAAGTCACAAGCAATCTGGAACTGGCAAGTTACATTGTTAAAATTATATTGAGACTTAACTATCATGTTAAATAACTATTATTATAAACTAGGACTGAAGAAGCTGAGTGTGTGAAGATTTTGAAACCAGAAGAGTGCAGTTTGGCTCTGTCATTTATTGGTTGTGGAGCCTTGGATTTTAGTTTTCTAGATAGCGAGGGGGGGAAAATGGAGTATAGTTAGAAAGAGATTGCTTAGCATAGTATATGCAATCAATCTATTTCACATGTACCTATACAAACTTCTCCATCCTCACTCTACCCTCTACTCCCACACACACATCACATACATCCTCAGCAGGGTTTCAAGCTTGTCTTTTTAGTGGAACTCTCTTAATTGAAAAGAAAATAGTCCTGAGTAAAATCTTTCTAAAATCATAAATACTGATTGATCACTAAATCTGCTCTCATAAAATGGGCAATGCCAAAAATCTTAACTAAGAGCTTTAACTTAATCAGGAATGGAAACTATCTCTTGGGTACAGAATTTCCTCAATCACAAGGCTCAGTATAAACTCTATGGTGGCTTTCACTGCTATCACTTTCTCTGAACGATTATGGAACAGAAGAAATTCAGGTATCATAAGAGCATAAGCTCTGCCCCACTTCTTTCTTACAAGAGGTAACTGAAAGTTTACTTACTTCTTGAATCGTATTTAAGTGATGCATTTATAAAATCTGATCTCAA
>NW_011494711.1:683834-696334 GCF_000754665.1 Bison bison bison | reverse complement strand
TTTTCTTTTTTTCTAACTGAAGTTTAGTTGATTTACAATGTTGTGCTAGTTTCTGAAATACAGCAAAATTATTCATATATATATATGTAATACATATATATTATTTTCCATTATGGTTTATGATAGGATCCTGAATATGGTCTCCTGTGGTATACAGTGGGGCCTTGTTCTTTACCCATTCTGTATATAATAAATTGCATCTACTAGTCTCAAAATCCCAATCCATCGTTCCCCCACCTCTCCTCCCATTTCGCAACCACTAGTCTGTTCTCTATGTCTGTGAGTCTGTTTCTGTTTCATAGAAAAGTTGATTCGTATCATATTTCAGATTCCTCATATAAGTGATATATGGTATTTGTCTCTCTCTCTCTGACTTACTTCACTTAGTATGATAATTTCTCATTGCATCCATATTGCTGCAAATGGCATGATTTCATTCCTTTGCAAGGCTGAGTAATATTCCAGTGTGTGTGTGTGTGTGTGTGTGTGAGTGTGTGTTTGTATCAATGGACATTTAAGTTGTTTCTATGTCTTGGCTATTATAAATAATGGTACTATGAACTCAGGGGTACATATATCTTTTTGAATTGTAATTTTGTCAGGCTATATGGTCACAAGTGGGATTGCTGCATCACATGCCAACTCTATTTTAGCTTTTTGAGGAATCTCCATACTGTTCTCTGTAGTGACTGCACCAATTTACATTCCCTCAATGCTATAGGAGAGTTCTCTTTTCACCACACCCTGACCCACATTTGTTATTTGTAGATATTTTTTACTATTGACCATTCTGAGAGATGTGAGAGGCTACCTCAATGTAGTTTTGATTTGCATTGCTCTATTAATTAGCAGTGTTGAACATTTTTTTCATGTGCCTATTGGCCAGCAGAATGTCTTCTTCAGGGAAATGTCTGAGTCTTCAGCCCATTTTTTGATTGGGTTGTTTGTTTGTTATTGAGTTGTATGAGCTGTTTGTATATTTTGGAAATTTTGCCCTTGTCAGTCACATCATTTCAAATATTTTCTCGCATTCCATAGGTTGTCTTTTCATTTGTGTGTGTGTGTGTTTGTGTGTGGTTTCTTTTGTTGTGCAAAAGCTTGTAAGTTTTATTAGGTCCTGTTTGTTTATTTTTGCTTTTATTTCTACTGCCTTAGATAGAATGACCTAAGACAACAGCGGTAGAATTTATGTTAGGGAATGTTTTGCCTATGTTCTTTCCTAGGAGTTTTATGGTGTCATGTTTTATATTTAGATCTTAAAGCCATTGAATGTATTTTCTGATATGTAAATCCTCCCTTTAGTCCCTTTGTGAACTGGTAAAGAATTGTTTTTTAACTAAGCATTCACTAAGCAATCAGAATACATTCACAAAAGAATGTATGTATATATACGGTCCATTGTAACACAAGGTAGTAATAACTGCTTTACCAGTTTATGAGGAATGTCCCTATGTGCCTGCAATCCATGAGAAAAAATGTGTTATGACCATAGTTATTTCAGTGTTATTGGGCAGTTAGAATCTATTAAGGATCTTAGAAAGGCATATATCTTGACACTGAAATGTGCAGTTATTCTTATCTCTATAATGTGTCACTGCATGAGCAAATAGGGGAGGGATGAAAGGTAAATTCAAACACAAATAAACTAGTGTGTGTGTGTATTTAAAATCAGATACACTTTAACAATGCCGAATTGGAGAATATATGGTGAGTTATAACCAAGAAAGAATGTGCTATATGGGCACAGGGCCATAGTTGTTTCTTTTGCTAGAAAAGCAGACAACCCTAAAATATTAGTTCCTATCCACACCATGTAAAAATAAAAATATAAAAATTGTACACACACCACAAATTCTAATTATGGCAATGGGTTTGGAAATCACTTCATTCAAGATGGCTATGAGGTTTAAATTAAGTGAAATAGGGTACATGAGAGCATAAAGCAGAGTTCCTGGGAACACTGTCATCTTCTCTTTTTTCTTTTATCTATATAATATACAGAGGATCATTATTTAACAAGGAACACATTTTTAGGGAAACAGAGAACATAAAAAAGCTCTTTTGTTTTAGAGTGCATGTGTTTGTCAAGCATAGAGGGACGGTGAGTGTTGCACATCACTGACATCTTCTTGGAAAGTTAGTGTGCCTAAGTCATAATGCTAAAGGGCTCCTAACTTCTGCCCGGGAAAGTGACTCAGGAAATCTTTAGAGAAAAGCATTTCTGCTCTTTCTTTCAGTTGCAATGCATAGCCCCTGCATTATCTGAACAGGAAGGCAGAGAACAAGTAGAAAATGCCTACTCTTTCAACAAGAGTAAAGACATAGTCTACTTTTCTTGCAAACTCTTATGGAGTTAAACAAGCTTCATACACCTGGTCATCACAGACTGTCCAGTACAAAAATGCACCTATCATTCTGGTAGGAGGAATAACTGAGGAGTACTGTAAACATTCATCTGACCCACAACCCAAGCCTTTCACCAGGCTAGAATAAAAAAGACTTTTTCCCCCAAGATAAAGAATGAAATGATGGAGCTATCTGTACCAAGTGATGAGTCAATATCAGACTCTTCTGAAATGATCCACTAGTTTCCAAACAATTATCTAAAGAAGGAAAACTTAAACAATGAAATAGGAAAAAAAATCTCTCACAGTAGAAAAATAAATCCATCAGAAGGAAGGAATAAAACTGAATGGATGAAGAAATCCTGGTAGATCATATTGCTACTTTGTATTCAGGAATTTAAGATAATATATAAAGCAACTATTTTTAAAATGGGCTCTAAATAAAGAAAAGTCTTTGAGCAAATGAAGTTTCATTATAAACTGAGTTAAATGATTATGACTGGTTTTTACTGAGGGCAAAAAAGAAATTAATACAAATAACAAAACTCATGTTCTTAGCCTTAAAAATGGAATTTTAACTTTTGAAAATTAGAGAAAATAGTGATATAATTGGTTGCAAAGCTGTTTGTTGTAGGTTTACTCGTAATTCAGAATCTCTGAGTTAATATACTATATTTGAAAGTCATTTCCCAAAATTTTGATTTATGTGATTCAGATTAACTCACAGCTCAGGGGGACAAAATGTAAATTGTATACAACAGTAATTTCATTTTCTTAGATATCAACTTAAAATCCTGTTGAAAACTTACTGATTAAAATCAAACAGGAATTATAGAATAGCCCTGAACACTAGATGTAAAGGAAATAGACATAAAAACAATGCATTTAATCATCTTGGGTTAAATTTATTTAATAAATGAAATGTCACAAATATTGACATTTATTAGGAAAATCTAAATAGTGATCATATAGAAAAATGCGATCATCATTTTATGCAGTTAGAGTTCACATGCAATGCCAGGGTTTCAACAGTTCTTCCTAGGTGACAGTGTATAGAAATACTAAAATTAAAAATTCATCCCATATTTTAAGGGTAATTGCTTACTTCCTGACAAATGGTATGATATTAAAAAGGCCTATATAGTAAGACATATAATTTCTGGAAGTTTAATTATGCAGTAAAGCTGAATTTTTTTTACTTAAATAAATTTATGCCACATCCTATTTAGGGAAACCTGTTTGAAATATATTGCAATGGGAATATATGTCAAATGAACTGATTTCACATTTATATTTTAAAAAACAGGTTTTGAATTGCATTATACTTGAAATAAGTAAAACTCCAAAATTTTACACAAGTGCTAATCATTCAAAGCATAAAAGTATGTATATTTACAATTCCATAAAGCTCTTTTAATTGGTAAGCATCTAAAATATGTACCGGTTTCCATAAATTTCAATTTGTTCATAAATCTTTATGGCTATTCCTGGTAGGTATATAAAGCTACACCTGGATTTAGAGTATCCATATGATAATCAACACACAGAATGACACAGAATATGGTTTCTATCCTGCAAGAGAGGGATTCTTATGAATATCAAGTGACATTCTGTCCACTGCAGAAATAGACTGGCTTTGAGCTTTACTCAAAGGAAACCAAAAGGAATGGTGTAAGTACACCATCTCAGGGAAGTACTAATACATCATCTCTGTTAATAGTAAAGACATAGTTGAAAATAAAAATTTAAAAAAAAAAGCTATTATTTTCTTTCTTCATATAGTCAACAGAGGCTTATTGTTTATCAAGGAAAAGAAGACTTGCAGTGATACAAAAAATAAAGTTCTTTTGTGTTATGGCATTCATGTGTACAGAGAATAGAAGAAAAGTAAACATGCTAAACGTTATTCAAAGTTTGTATGGCTGAACCATAAACAAAGAATACTAACCAAGCTAATGTAGTGACTCAGTGCTAAAGAATCTGCTTGGCAATACAGGAGACACTAGAGAAGACAGTTTGATACCTGTGTTGGGAAGACCTCCTGGAGTAGGAAATGGTGACCCACTCTAGTATTCTTACCTGGGAAATTACAAACTGAGGAGCCTGGGAGGCTACAATCCATAGAGACTCAACAACAATCTGTTATGGACTAAAAAAACAAGCTAATAGAGCTCATGATGTCACTGAGACATCATTGTTTGGTGTTCTCCAGACTTTCATCAGCTAAGGCAAGTTACTTTCTATGGATCATAGCTTGGGGCTGAAGAGCAAGTATGTACGCTTCTAACTCAGTGCTGCAAAGTAAGTGCCTCCACTTTTTTTTAACATTGCTCTCCTAACAACACAAGAGAAGACTCTACACATGGACATCACCAGAACAGCTAAGAGGACACTTAAAAGAGAGGGTACTGTTTAAAGCTTGTTCTTGAGCCCCAGAAATGCTCTTCACACAGCTGAGAATCAGATTTCAGAGGAGGAACTGCCCTTCAGTTGGTGCTGGTGTTTCTGGAGAAGGAAAGTAAGTTGGGTCTGAGAATGTGGGGGTAATTCTGGAATCTAGAACTGTCATTGCCAATATAAAAAAGAATGGCTGTCAAGCAACATAGAGGAAAGCATCTCTCTCCTTTGCCCTGGCTCCCAGCCACTCCTCAGCATCACTCTTAAGTAAATCTTAACAAGAGAGCCAGTTGGGTTTGCAGAAATGGGTTTATAGTAGTTAGTCCTAGGCGTAGTATAAGGAGTGCAATTTGAAACTGAGAAATAATAACCTGATAAATGGCACCAAATTATTATTTCTGTTTTGTTGGAAAAGGGCATTTGTTGGTTGAGTTTCCATGATCATTATTTTCCAAGTATATCGTGAAATAAACTTATTAGATGAGTCTAAGGGAGAAAAAGTTTAAAATATTGTACATCAGTGAAATAATTTGGTTTAATAAACACATCATTTGCATACTTACCAGGAATTTCAGCTTGTACTCCTTCATGCCAGCATTTTTCACTGCTACAATGTGACTTTGTAGGAAGAGGGTGCTTGCTATGAGCAGTGTGTTCTCTTGGCAAATTTCAGTTAGCCTTTGCCCTGCTTCATTCTGTACTCTAAGGCCAAATTTGCCCATTACTCCAGGTATTTCGTGACTTCCTACTTTTGCATTCCAGTCCCCTATCCTGAAAAGAACATCTTTTTTGGGTGTTAGTACAAGAAGGTCTTGTAGGTCTTCATAGAAGCATTCAACTTCAGCTTCTTCAGTATCACCGGTCAGGGAATAGACTTGGATTGCTGTGATATTGAATGGTTTGCCTTGGAAATGAACAGAGATCATTCTGTTGTTTTTGAGATTGCACCCAAGTACTGCATTTCAGACTCTTTTGTTGACCATGATGACTACTCCATTTCTTCTAAGGGATTCTTGCCCACAGTAGTAGATATAATGGTCATATGAGTTACATTCACCCATTCCAGTCCATTTTAGTTTGCTGATTCCTAAAATGTCAATGTTCACTCTTGCCATCTGCTGTTTGACCACTTCCAATTTGCCTTGATTCATGGACCTAACATTCCAGATTCCTATGCTCTTGACAGCACAGGACCTTGCTTCCATCACCAGTCACATCCACAACTGGGTGTTGTTTTTACTTTGGCTCCGTCTCTTCATTCTTTCTGGAGTTATTTCTCCACTGATCTCCAGTAGCATACTGGGCACCTACTGATGTGGGGAGTTCATCTATCGGTCTCCTAACTCAGCAATTGCCACAGAACTGGAAAAGGTCAGTTTACATTCCAATCCCCCAGAAAAGGCAATGCCAAAGAATGTTCAAACTATTGTACAATTGCACTCATCTCACATGCTAGCAAAGTAATGCTCAAAATTCTGCAAGTCAGACTTCAACAGTACCAGAACCATGAACTTCCAGATGTCCAAAGTGGATTTAGAAAAGGCGGAGGAACCAGAGATCAAATTGCCAGTATCCATTGGATCATCAAAAAAGCAAGAAAGTTCCAGGAAAATATCTACTTATGCTTTATTGCCTATGCCAAAGCCTTTGCTGTGTGAATCACAACAGTGGAAAATTCTTAAAGAGATAGGAATACCAGACCACCTGACCTGCCTCCTGAGATATCTGCATGCAGGTCAAGAAGCAACAGTTAGAACTGGACATGAAACAACAGACTGGTTCCAAATCAGAAAAGGAGTATGTCATGGCTGTATATTGTCACCCTGCTTATTTAACGTATATGCAGAGTACATCATGCAAAATGCTTGACTGGATGAAGCACAACCTGGAATTAAGATTGACAGGAGAAATATCGATAACCTCAGATATGCAAATAACACTACACTTACGGCAGAAAGTGAAGAAAAACTAAAAAGCCTCTTGATGAAAGTGAAAGTGGAGAGTGAAAAAGTTGGCTTAAAACTCAACATTCAGAAAACTAAGATCATGGCATCTGGTTCCATCAATGCATGGCAAATAGATGGGGAAACAGTGAGAGACTTTATTTTGGGGGCTCCAAAATCACTGCAGATGGTGACTGCAGCCATGAAATTAAAAGATGCTTGCTCCTTGGAAGAAAAGTTATGACTGACCTAGATAACATATTAAAAAGCAAAGACATTACTTTGCCAACAAAGGTCCATCTAGTCAAAGCTATTTTTTTTCCAGTAGTCATCCAGTATGGATGTGAGAGTTGGACTGTAAAGAAAGCTGAGCACTAAAGAATTGATGCTTTTGAATGGTGGTCTTGGAGAAGACTCTTGTGAGTCCCGTGGACAGCAAGAAGATCTAATCAGTCCATCCTAAAGGAAATCAGTCCGGAATATTCTTTGGAAGGACTGATACTGAAGCTGAAACTCCAATACTTTGGCCACCTAATGTGAAGAACGGACTCATTTGAAAAAACTCTAATGCTGGGAAAGATTGAAGGTGGGAGAAGAAGAGTATGACAGACAATGATCTGGTTGATGGCATCACCAATTCAAAGGACATGAGTTTGAGTAAACTCCAGGAGTTGGTGATGGACAGGGAGGCCTGGTGTGCTGCATTCCATGAAGTTGCAAAGAGTTGGACACGACTGAGTGACTGAACTGAACTTAACAGCCTTCTTCCATTTGCTCCCCAGTTCTTTTTCTGTAGTTTTCATCTTCACTTTACCTCAGTGTTCCTATCTTGACTCTTTTGTATGCCAAAGTCCATCTAGCCAATTACTTATGTTATATTCTTTCCAGTAAAATAAGTGATGTTCTAATTTTTCTTAGTTAACCTTAGTGGTATAGTGAATACAAATTTGATTTTAAATATGTTTATAAGCTGACGAAAAAGAACCATATAAAGTGAAAATATGAAGTGAAAGTATTAATCCTAGATAATATGTAAGTACTGAAGTTAGAGTTCATCTTGGGTCTTCTGTCAAATCGTAGTCATCTTGTGCTTCTGTTTTGATTCTTGTTTGGAGAATAAAAATGGGATATAAAATCTAGGGACCAACTGAGGAAGGGAATCAAATAGAATACCCCCAAATATCCTGGGACACAAAGTGTCACACCATTGAAAAAGGGTATATGAGAAAAAATCCAGGTTTAAAGATAATGTCAGCAAGAAAAGTTGCCTGTTATAGACCTGGCACTAGGTTGTAAGTGAAACACGATTTACTTAGAATTTGCAACCTGAAACTACCCCTTATGCATTTTGCTTTCTGAATTCATGATTTACAGTTTGAAAAAAAACAAGTAATTTAATTCAAAATGGGCTTGAGGCAGTAGTGACCCCAGGAAAAGGTGTGAAAAAATACTATAATGATACTGTGTGAGGAAACTTAGGTGACAAATACTTCACAAAATAATATAAAATTTATTACACGAGTGCTGCCTGCCAATGCTGAAGACAGAAGAGTTGTGGGGTCCATTCCTGGGACAGGAAGATCCCCGAAGTAGAAAATGGCAACCCACTCCAGTATTCTTGCCTGGAAAATTCCATGGACAGAGGAGCCTAGTGGGCTACAGTCCACAGGGTCGCAAAAGAGTTGGATAAGACTAAGCAACCAGAAGAAAAAGAAAAAAAAAGGTGTTTTTTTTTGTTTTTTGTTTTTAAATCCCAGTTAAAGTACTCTTAGAGCCGTATACTATTTAGATAAAGGTGGGCTGCCGTCTATGGGGTCTCACAGAGTCCGACACGACTGAAGCGACTTAGCAGCAGCAGCATTATGATAGTATTGTGATTTTTCCTCTGAAAAAACTGGTTGAGGCACTCCTCTTTTGCATGCAGCAAAAGACAGAAGGTCCACATCCAAGCAGGTAAGAGAGACTAGGACACAGTAGCATCATAAGCCCGACCACGCCCATCTTCCCTACACCACAGTGGAGGTCCACTGAGGAGTGAAGTTTGAACCGCCCATTGGGCAACCCCCCTGTCCCCCAATTTTTAAGACCTTCACTTGGGAGAGATGAACTCCTAAAACAACTAGCTTTGAAAACCAGCAGGGCTCTTTCCACAAGCCGCAGGAGGTTTAGGGAGGTCAGCTCCTAAAGAGCTTGCGCGGACTCACCAGCTCCAAGGCCCAGGGCTACACCTAATCCAGGAGGCCCCAAACTTGTGTGGGAGAGGCCCGTTTGCTCGTTTGAAGTGTTGGCAGTGACAGGTGTCTGATCTGCCAGACACTTGGGGGCCTGTGGGCGCGTTCTCCTGGAGCCTGCTGCTGCTGCTGCTAAGTCGCTTCAGTCGTGTCTGACTCTTTGCGACGCCATGAACTAAAGCCTACCAGGCTCCTCCGTCCATGGGATTTTCCAGGCAAGAGTACTGGAGTGGGGTGCCATTGCTTTCTCCGTCCTGGAGCCTAGCGGCCGCCATTTAACTTCTCCCTCCACTGCGTCCAAGGGGCAGGGATGTTTGGCGCCTTTGTGTGTTTCTGGCTTTTGCGGCTGCGACTGGATCCACTCACTTTGTGGCCAGCAGGGCTTGTGTTCCTGGATCCCATAGGAATGCAGCAATCTGCGAGGTGGTCCTGGACAGGTTCCCACCTGGGGCAGGGCACAGATAGCAATCTGAGGTGCCCTCTGGCTCTCTGCCAGGGCCTGGAGTTTTGCTGGTCCTCTTTGCTGGCCCTGGAGGTTTGGTTTGAGGGGCAAACACAAGTCTGGAGCCTTATAAACATGGATGTACTTCAGGCAGGTAGGCTAATGCACGTCGTCTTTGCTTTCTCCCTCTGCCTATAGCTTGTGGTTGTCTCCCAGACAGGAGCTTGCACACTCATCTGGAGCCTCCATGTTGGGAATTGCTGCCCAGGGGACACCTGGAGATGGTGGCCAGTGGGACCTAGGCTTGCAATCCCATAGGACCATATAAACTTGCGCTTTGAAACCTACGTGAAGGTCTGACCTCTTGATCACATTCCATAATATACCGTATTAGAAAACTTTAAACTCTAAGAAAAATAATCTTCCACAGTTTTGCCAGCAATTCCTGATTTGTGCATTTATGCCTCCCATTTTTAGAATCTGCATTGTTTGTCTTCTGTATGGTGAATTTTAAATACAGCATTTATTTAACAACAACAAAAATCTCTTTTAGAGAGCTGTGCATAAGCTGTACTAAACACAGCATTTGTTTCTAATATGTATATTTTCTGTCTCCCACATCTCTTGTATTGCAGGCAAATTCTTTACTGCTGAGTCAGCAGGAAAGCCCTTATGACTATCATGGTTTAAAAAAAAACAAAAAACAGAAGAAACTGTGAGCCTGACCTTAAATGATTTATGCTTGCAGGTGACTAGGTGATGGGTCAGCTCTGATTTCATCCTTGAGTGACACTGAAGTAATAATTTAATTCTTTGAGCACTGTTTCCTTCTCTTGAAGCATGGAACATAATAGTAAGTATACCATAAGGGCTTCCCTGGTGGCTCAGTGGTAAAGAATATGCCTGCCAAGCAGGAGATGCAGGTTCGATGCCTGGGTCAGGAAGATCCTCTGGAGGAGGAAACGGCAACCCGGCCCAGTATTCTTGCCTGGGAAATCCCATGGACAGAGGAGCCTGGTGGACTATAGTGCAGGAGTCAGACTGAAGTTGGCAACTAAACAATTTTGATAATTATTTTATGTGTCAACTTAGCTGGGCCACAGAGAGGCAAATATTAGGTTAAGCCTTGTTTTGGTTGTGTCTGTGAGGGTGTTTCTGAAGGATATAAACATATGAATTGATAGATTCAGTAAAGCTGATGGCTATTATTGGTATGGGTGGACCACCTCCAGTCTTTAAAGCACTGAATAGAATAAAAGGTTGAATTCGCTGGTTCTACTTTCCTGTCTTAGACTCAGGAAAGCAGTCTTCTCCTGTATGTAGGCTCAGTCTGGAACTACACCACCAGCTCCCTTGATTGTCAGGTCTTCAGACTCAGACTGGCACTTACAGTATAGGTTCTCCTAGTTCTTGTGATTTTTGGATGCAAACAAAAACTACACCATCATCTCTCCTGCTTCTCCAGCTTGTTAACTACAGATCTTGGGACTTGTCAGGCTCAGTAATCACATGAGTCAATGGCTTATAATAAATGTTTACATACATACAAATATCATATATATACACATATCATATATGTATATATTTCCTGTTGGTTCTGTTTCTCTGGAGAATCTTGACTTATACATGCACAGAAACTGATTAATTTTAAACTCTGTTAAGTATGCTTGTCAAATAACTAGTAATTAAAAGATAGCCTATCTAACTAAGGGAAAAGTTGGGGGGAAAAAGAAATGTATTCAAAAGAAACTAGAAAAAAAGGGAGGAGAGGGGAGAGGGGCAAAATGAACTTCAGTTTCAAGTAGAAACTTGTGAATGTGAAAAATGATGTACAATGAATAGGCAAGTTGCAGAGAGATAATACAATATCCTTCCATTTATAATAATTTCCAAAGTACATAAAATTAAGCAATGCACTTTTTACAGATACATATTTCAATGGAGAAACAAATCTTTTAAAACAAGGAAATGATTAAAACAAAATTTAGCATAGTGACTATTCTGTAAGAGGTTGGGAGGAAATAATATTGAAGAAAAGAGACAAAAGGACTTTTAAGATTATGATAATGTTTATTTCTTGGTCTGAGTGCTCATTTTGTTATGTTTGTAAGCTGTACAAAAATGTTTTATACAATTATCCCGTATCCCCAAAGGACTTTAGAGTCCCATGCCTTCTCTAGATTTATAATTGAAGATTCCTGCAACTCTTTTTGAGAGGAGTTTCTTTAGGATGGCCTCACATACCTCACAGATGTGAGGTGCCGGGAAGTTTCTTCCCACAAAAGCATCGCCTCAGCAATGCCAAATAACAATTGGTAGATTTCACAGCTTCCACACCTCTAAACTGAAGAAATTCTAAAGTATTTCTATATATATTGCACCAGGATTTAGCATGTTACCAACCATAAACGTCTTCATTTACCTAAAATGTATTGATTTTCTTCTTGAGTCCAAAGACAGCCCCCAAAGAACTTAGTTCCTAGGAACGATGTTCCTGATGTTCATACCCTGAGCAATGTCTTCTCACACTGAATAACAGAAGTGACACGGTTCTGTTGGAAGCATACAACTTACAGTGACTTGCCAGCTTTTTCTGTAGCACTTTTGGAAATTCAGAGATGCCATATAAGAAGTCTGACTATACTACTGCTGGAAACATCAGATTGAGAAACTATATAGGGGGATCACATAAAAAAAAATAAGTGACCCTAGGATGACACAAAGAGACAGGGAGCCAGACTCCCCTTCAGTTCAGTTCAGTTTAGTCACTCAGTCATGTCCAACTCTGTGACCCCATGAGTCGCAGCACACCAGTCCTCCCTGTCCATCACCAGCTCCTGGAGTTCACTCAGACTCACGTCCATTGAGTCAGTATTGCCATCCAGCCATCTCATCCTCTGTCGTCCCCTTCTCCTCCTGCACCCAATCCCTCCCAGCATCAGAATCTTTTCCAATGAGTCAACTCTTCGCATGAGGTGGCCAAAGTACTGGAGTTTCAGCTTTAGCATCATTCCCTCCAAAGAAATCCCAGGGCTGATCTCCTTCAGAATGGACTGGTTGGATCTCCTTACAGTCCAAGGGACTCTCAAGAGTCTTCTCCAACACCACAGTTCAAAAGCATCAATTCTTCAGTGCTCAGCTT
>NW_011494711.1:667944-683734 GCF_000754665.1 Bison bison bison | reverse complement strand
GGAAAAACCATAGCCTTGACTAGACGAACCTTTGTTGGCAAAGTAATGTCTCTGCTTTTCAATATGCTGTCTAGGTTGGTCATAACCTTCCTTCCAAGGAGTAAGTGTCTTTTAATTTCATGGCTGCAGTCACCATCCACAGTGACTTTGGAGCCCCAAAAAATAAAGTCTGACACTGTTTCCACTGTTTCCTCCTCTACTTCCCATGACGTGATGGGACCAGATGCCATGATCTTCATTTTCTGAATGTTGAGCTTTAAGCCAACTTTTTCTCTCTTCACTTTCACTTTCATCAAGAGGCTTTTTAGTTCCTCTTCACTTTCTGCCATAAGGCTGGTGTCATCTGCATATCTGAGGTTATTGATATTTCTGCCAGCAATCTCGATTCTAGCTTGTGCTTCTTCCAGACCAGCGTTTCTCATGATGTACTCTGCATAGAAGTTAAATAAGCGGGGTGACAATATACAGCTTTGACATACTCCTTTTCCTATTTGGAACCAGTCTGTTGTTCCATGTCCAGTTCTAACTGTTGCTTCCTGACCTGCATACAGGTTTCTCAAGAGGCAGGTCAGGTGGTCTGGTATTCCCATCTCTTTCAGAATTTTCCACAGTTTATTGTGATCCACATAGTCTAAGGCTTTGGCATAGTCAATAAAGCAGAAATAGATGATTTTCTGGAACTCTCTTGCTTTTTCGATGATCCAGTGGATGTTGGCAATTTGATCTCTGGTTCCTCTGCCTTTTCTAAAACCAGCTTGAACAACTGGAAGTTCACGGTTCACGTATTGCTGAAGCCTGGCTTGGAGAATTTTGAGCCTTACTTTACTAACGTGTGACTCCCCTTAATGAGCTGTATCACTATGATCCCACTCCAGTCACTATTGACTGCAGGCTTGTGAGAAGCCCGGGTGGCACTGGTGATAAAGAACCCATTTGCCAGTACTGGAGACCTTAGAGAGGTGGGTTCAGTCCCTGGGTCAGAAAGATCCCCTGGAGGAGAGCATGGCAATCCATTCCAGTATTCTTGCCTGGAGAATTCCATGGGCCGAGGAGCCTGGAGGGCTACAGTCCATAGGGTTCAAAGAGTCAGACAGGACTGAAGAGACTTAGCACACACACATATAAGAAGTCCAAATGAGACCTACTGAAACACCAAACAGTTGATCTCAGTCAACACACAGAACTGTGAAATATGACAAATGGTTGTCCTTGCAAGTCACTGATTACAGAGTGATTTGCTACCCAGGAACAGAAGACTGGATCCCTTCTTCCTGTGCTCTCACTGTCCCATTCTTTTGTGGGTGCTTCCTATTATTACTTCCCAAGTAGATAAACTTTGATCTAAATCTAGTCTTAGAATTTACTTTTAGAGGAGCCCAAAAAAGACAACACAACTAATAATTATAATACACTACACAACTAATAATTAACCAAATCAATATAAAATAGTCTCACATTAATTGTCACACACATGCATTCACACAAAAAATGAGGACTCTTTTTTTTTTTTTTTTTAGATAGGAAATAGAGCTTAATGAGTAGAACTTACTTGCTAATGACTACAAAATAAAATAATGGCATTGTCATATACTGTGCAAAAGGAAATGTGTTGTAGATGTTTCTGTCCATTTTTATACCATTCTTATTCCTCTCCTTTGATCAACAATGACAAAGGAAAAATTGAACTATTGGAAGCATTCTTGTGAATTTATTTGCTAGCCTGCTGGCTTAGTTCCTTTGAACTGCTAAAGCAAAATACCTTAAACTGTTTATGAACAAATATATTTCTTATATTCTGGAGGCTGTCCAAGATCAAGGGTCCTCCAGATTCAGTGCCTGAATCTGGGCTGAATCAGTGCCTGAATCTGATTCAGGGCTCACTTTCCAATTTACATATCTGTGCTAGCTTTGTCCTCACATGGGGGAAGATGTAAAGGAGCTCTCTGAAGTCTCTTTTATAAAGGCACTAATCCCATTCATAAGTGCTGCACCCTCATGACCCAAATTATCTCCCAAAGGCCACAAACTCCTAATGCTATTACACTGGAGTTTAGGTCTCAGTATACCAGTTTTGAGGGCAAGGCACAAACATTCAGTCTATAACAACTTCCTATTTTAAAACTGTATATGAATAAAGGTTTATCATAGCCATAAAAATAAAATAAGGTTTAGAAAAGATTTTGATTATTTAAAGTGATTACTTTTGAAATATGTTAATGGTCTCAAAATTTTATTCTTTGAAGAAATTTAAAATAGGACAGGCTTTCATCCTTACGAATAGCTTACATGTAGATTTTCCAGAAGTAGAAAAATACATGGTGTCTTGTTGTCCTTTTAAGCTGGAAAACAATATAGTAAGTCATTTTCTCATCTGCTAATTCACATTTGTCTTTAATTTCTTGTATTCCACATAATAAAGGGTGTACTTAACAAATATCTCACCTAGTAGATAGAGCATGAGTAACTCCGTTGAGTGCATATTCACTTTTTTGAATAGATGAGTTAACTTCTTTAGTGATATTTCACTATCTGTAAAGCATTTACCATAGTTAATGTTTTAATAACACTAGTATTTTATTTGAAATAAAATTAATTGTACATAATTCTACTTTATGTAAATATGTCATTACATATACCTTTGAAACTCCATGTAGAATTCAAGTTCATTTTAAAGTATGTTTTTCTATAGCATGGTTTAAAACTTGGATAGCTGGCCTTTGAAATGTATAAATTATAGAAGGAAAAAATCAGCATAGTTTTCTTTTCCTGAGAAGTGGAGCAGTTAATATTCAACATGAAATGTCTAATCTTTAAATACATTATAATCTAACTGCTTAGGATAATTTTTGCTTTAATACCTTAAGAGTCTGCAAAGCCTGAAGGATGGGATTATTAAGATGGAATTTTAATGTCAAAATTATCAGAGAAGTGAACATATTGCTAGTGTTCATAAAAAATTGTATTCAATTTCTGAATGATTTGTTCAAATAAGAGATGAGAATATATTTGATTATAGCTAGTAAGTAACCCAAAATTTGATCAGATGACTGGAGGTCACTGCTACATAAAGGCTGTCGACCTCATAGATTAGACTATTTAAGAGCTGAATTTACTCTATATAAATGTACCTGAAGAGATAGGCATAAAAATGTGGCTAGGAAGTAATTAAACTGTTAGAATATTTTGTAGTGAAAATAATAAGGAAAGGAGAGTATGAAAATTAAAAATGAATGTAAATGATGGTAATTTCTTTGGAAAACAAAGCAAAAGTATAGAAAACATTTCTCAGCTTTCATGTTTTTTGAAGCTCTGGGGTAACTCAAAACCAACATACACAACATATTTCTAAACTTAAATCTTATTTTATTTAGCAGACCTTTTGATTAGTGTTCATATTAATCTATGGTGTAGAATTTACTATAGAAAGCCAACTAGTATGAAAAGCAAAAGCAAAATAGCATTTAACTGTACTATTTTAGGTAATTGTTTTTTAAGCAAATACGTACTTTGCAGTATTCTTTATAATCATGCTTGTCAGTTTCTTAAGGAGAATTATCCCTATAGCAATACAAACTTCCCCCTCTACATTAACAAATACCTACAATGATGTGCTCATACATAACCATTTATGACTAATAATAGAAACTATAATAAGCAATCAATAGTCATTCAAACTTACAATTATAATTTTTTAGCCCACTGATGGGGGAAATGGAGAAAGTTGTCTTATGCATTACCCTTAAGATACAAAAGCTCAGTAGGTATCCTTCTTAGAACAATGCACATTTGTAATTTATGAATGTTCTTTTATATTCTTGTAGATATAAATATACAGTTACATTTTCCCTTTTCCCCAGTGCTACATAATTATAACTTGTAATATGTAAATATGAGTTCACAGGATGTTCAGTAGGAGAGAAGAATGTTATACTTGCAGATTTGTCTAGTATTATATTTGCAGAATTCAGATCTTATTATTAGGCTTTATGTTGCATTGCAAAAAAGTAAAAATACATTGTTGTAAATTGACTTGTCTAGAAAACATATCATCTGGTGATTCTGTTAAGTTTTGAAGATTATCTCAACATTATTTATTGTTAGAAATAGACATTACAGTTTTGGCTGAACATTTTACTCCCTTTACTTTTATATAAGTAAGTGGAGGTCATAGTGTCCTATATTCTTGGTGAGAAAATATAGTTTGAACATTAATATCATGAGATATTAGAATTTATAGAACCTTAGCATCTAGGCAGAAATGGAACACTAATTGATTGGCAGTGGCTGCCTAAATGCAATTTAAAGGATTCAATCATGATTAGAGGTTGAAGGATACTTATCAATCCATTGAGCAAGAGCCCTTGGCTGATTGAGAACATATGTCTTGAGTCCTGGAGAGCAGCGTGGTGGCAAGTAGGCTGTGGACTTGCCTCCCCTTGTCTAGCACATATCAAAGATCACTAAAAGCTGGCCAAAATGAAGATTCCAATTCTTAAAACATATCATTGAATTATCAGACATATCTATTTCTGAATTTGTGTCCATATATTTGCTCAAAATCTGATTCTTGTAACTCTCTCCACTTAGTCTTAATTTATTTCTCCTTTCAGTCTGCAAACATTTTAAATCTTCTTTCCCCACCTTGGTTATTTCTCTTTTCCAAATCAAAAGTCATTAATTGCTCCAAATTTTTAACCATCTCTACATTTGCTCAGTTCAGTTCAGCTCAGTCTCTCAGTCATGCCTCACTCTTTGCAACCCCATGGACTGCAGCATGCCAGGCATCCCTGTCCGTAACCAACTCCCGGAGCTTACTCAAACTCACCTCCATCAAGTCGGTGATGCCATCCAGCCATATCATCCTCTCTTGTCCCCTTCTCCTCCTGCCTTTGATCTTCCCCAGCATCAGGGTCTTTTCCAATGAGTCAATTCTTCACATCAGGTGGCCAAAGTATTGGAGTTTCAACTTCAGCATCAGTCATTCCAATGAATATTCAAGACTGGTTTCCTTTAGGATGGACTGGTGGGATCTCCTTGCAATCCAAGGGACTCTCAAGAGTCTTCTCCAATACCACAGTTCAAAAGCATCAATTCTTCAGTGCTCAGCTTTCTTTATAGTCCAACTTTCATATCCATACATGACTACTGGAAAAAACATAGCTTTGACTGGATGGACCTTTGTTGGCAAAGGAATATTTCTGCTTTTTAATATGCTGTCTAGGTTGGTCATAGCTTTGCTTCCAAGGAGCAAGCATCTTTTAATTTCATGGCTGCAGTCACTATTTGCAGTGATTTTGGAGGCCAAAAAATAAAGTCTCTACTGTTTACATTGTTTCCCCATGATTTTGCCATGAAGTGATGGGACCAGATCCCATGATCTTAGTTTTCTGAATGTTGAGTTTTAAGCCAACTTTTTCACTCTCCTCTTTCAATTTCATCAAGAAGCTCTTTAGTTCTTCTTCACTTTCTGCCATAAGTGTGGTGTCATCTGCATATCTGAAGTAATAGATATTTCTCCTGGCAATCTTGATTCCAGCTTATTCTTCATCCAGCATTTCTCATGATGTACTCTGCATATAAGTTAAATAAGCAGGGTGACAATATACAGCCTTAATGTACTCCTTTCCCAATTTGGAACCAATCTATTGTTCCATGTCCAGTTTTAACTGTTGCTTCTTGACCTGCATACAGATTTCTCTGGAGGCAGATAAGGTGGTCTGGTATATCCATCTCTTGAAGAATTTTCCAGTTTGTTGTGATCCACACACATTTGCTCAAGTTCTTCTTAAAATATTACTCCCAGAACTAAGTCCTTTAGATGGTATCTTAACTCTGTAAAGTAAACCAATGATTTCTCTTCATGAACACACAGTACTCCTGTGTAATTCAACATAAAATCCCATTATCTATTTTATGGTATTTTCATCCTCTTGGATCATACTGCACTTACCATTGAGTACAGTATTTAGATTTTTAAAAAATGAAACATTCTTATTTGTTCCAAATACTAGGTGTTTACTAATTCACTTATCTTATAATAATGATAAGCATTCTTTTATGATTGCTCATTATTAGCCGAGTCATACTAACCATTTTATCTTGATTATATTACCTAAAATCATCACAGCCTTCGTTGTATCTACAAAATAGATATAAAAAAAAAGTACCAGAAGAAGTTGAATACTCTGCCCAAAGATGTGGGCATTCAACCACTTTACGTTTATTATGTTAGTTTAGAACAATTCATCCTTTTGAATTTTTATTTAACATTGATGTTAGGCTCTCTTAGGAGACAAGGAACGCATTCTGAGTTTATCTTTGATGTTGAAGATTTATTTTAAGTGGGCTTCAAGAAAATGTTAGTGGAAAACTGAGTTACACAGCAAGTCTCAAATAAAAGGAAATTTTCTGCAGATATTTAATAGCTTTAGTGTCTCAACTGCAATATTCTTTACCCAACAGAATGCTTTGTGCTTAGCATCCTTCTTGAGAAGAGCTTTTCTTTCCTCTTTACAGTAGGAAGTGATATCATGGTTTTTCAAATGCTTTCTGTCTCTTCTGCTACTGCCTATAGTGAGAAAAAAAGACTACTCTTTGCTTAGATAAAGTGAAGTCACTCAGTCGTGTCTGACTCTTTGCGACCCCATTGGCAGTAGCCTGCACCAGGCTCCTCCGTCCATGGGATTTTGTAGGCAATTGGAGTGGGTTGCCATTTCCTTCTCCAGGGAATCTTCCTGACCCAGGGATTCAACCCAGATCTCCCGGATTATAGACAGACACTTTACCATCTGAGCCACCAGGGAAGACCTACTCTCTGCTTAGATCCTTTTAATTAATTACATCCTCTGCATATTTGTTTTAATCACAATACTTGATGCTTGTCATCTTACCAAACACCTTTCATTTAGTTTTTCTTTGGTTCTCCCAACAATCTTAAGATTGGCAACTTTATTTTTTAGATATGGAATATTTATTTAGCTATTGTCAGTGAAAGTGAAAGTTGCTCAGTCATGTCCAGCTCTTTGTGACCCCATGGACTGTAGTCCATGGAATTTTTCAGGCCAGAATACTGGAGTGGGTAGCCTTTCCCTTCTCCAGGGGATCCTCCCAGCCCAGGGATCAAACCCAGGTCTCCCTCATTGCAGGTGGATTCTTTACCAGCTGAGCCACAAGAGAAGCCCAAGAATACTAGAGTGTATAGCCTATCCCTTCTCCGGTGGATCTTCCTGACCCAGGAATTGAACCAGGATCTCCTGCATTGCAGGCTGATTCTTTACCAGCTAAGCTATTAGGGAAGCCCATTGTCATTAATTTAATATAACAAAAAATAAGTGATGATTAACTCTTCTTAACAAGCTTGGAACACTTATCAGATTTTGGTAACTTTACATCATTGAATCAAGATACATTCATACAACATTTGGTATATGCAACATTTTAATTCTCAAATGACATTAAAAAAATCCCCTTGATTCTTGGAGAAATAAACACAAATATACAAATTATTAAATAGGACATTTCTGCACATGGATTCATACTCAGGTTTGTCTCCAAGGTCTAGGTGCTGTAACTATGCCTGTCTTCTCTCTGTTTCTTAAGTTCTGCCCATTCTACTGGGCAGCAATGCTTTTTCCTGTGTCCCACGTTCCCATCTCAAAGCTTATTAAGTGATGGTTAAGTGCATCTTCCTCTGGTGATCCTGAAGAACTTAAAATTTTGCCACATGCCTTACTTGTATGAAAATATAAGGTATGTGTGCCTTTCTTTGATCCACTACTCTAATAGATCTATCAAAAATAAATCACATTAGCTCGAACAAAAATGTCTTGGTAACATAGCAAAATGTTAACAACATACACACTTGCAAATCCATAATGTAATTTTGTTGCATAGATCTTCTGCTTATTAAACTTCAAATTCACAAATCTCCTTTTATGTAAATGAAAACATTTACCTAATTTTCACTTGTTTTATCTTCCATTTTCCATGTTCTCTTAAGTGTTATTTACGGAAAGTGTCCAATTACATACATTTTTAATGTTCTCATCAGCAGGGCTCTGCTGGAAACCAGGAGCTCTTTTTGTGAAGTAACCACTCTTTTATCATTATTCTCCTTTATTGGACTTCACACTTTCTCTTCATTTCAGTTGCAAAATTGCTTGAAACATTTCTTTGCAGATAGCTATTCATTTGTCTCTAAACAATCACTATTAAAAATAAAGCTGTTCTTGTATGTTCAGGTTTCTAGGAAAAAATTTTAAAAAAAGAATTGGGTCAAACATACATTTAAATTGTTGATAGTTACTCCCAAATCATCCAATAAATTGTGTTACTCTATTCTACCTATTAGTGATGCATTGATGCTGTATACTTTTGCCCCACTCTTGAACACAGGGTTTAATTAATTGTTTTTCTTATTGTTATATATTAATTATACCATATATGTTTTTTTGGGGGGGTGGGGTCCAAAATCACTGTAGATGGTGATCACAACCATGAAATTAAAAGACACTTGCTCCTTGGAAGGAATCTTATGACCAACCTAGAGAGCATATTAGAAAGCAGAGATATTGCCAACAAAGGTCCATCTACTCAAAGCTATGGTTTTTCCAGTAGTCGTGTATGAATGTGAGAGTTGGACTATAAAGAAATCTGAGCACTGAAGAATTGATGCTTTTGACCTGTGGTGTTGGAGAAGACTCTTGAGAGTCCCTTGGACAGCAAGGAAATCCAACCAGTCCATCCTAAAGGAAATTAGTCTTGAATATTCATTGGAAGGACTGATGCTAAAGATGAAACCCCAATACTTTGGCCACCTGTTGCAAAGAACTGACTCTTTGGAAAAGACCCTGATGCTGGGAAAGATCAAAGGAGGGAGGAGAAGGGGACAAGAGAACATGAGATGGTTGAATGGCATCACCGACTTGATGGACATGAGTTTGAGTAAGCTCTGGGAGTTGGTGATGGACAGGGAAGCCTGGCGTGCTGCAGTCCATGGGGTAGCAAAGAGTCAGGAATGACTGAGCGACTGAACTGAACTGAACTGTATATGTTAAGAACTGCATATACTTCTACCCATATCTTTTGATTCTATAAACAATTTAAATCCCCACTTAGTTTCCTTTGAGTCTTTTTAAATTCTCAATTAACTTGCATCTTTATTTTCCTAGAACCCATCTTAAGGCCCTGCAATTTTCATTTCTTCATTTATTCTTTTGGACAGGTTCCTCTTTCCATCTTCTTTGTGGATATTATTTTTAAAACTTTAAGATGCAAACAATATGTTTAAAAAACATATATATATATATATATATCTCCACAAGATAAACTTCATTAATTACAAGTCAGTCATCCTTCTATTGGCTGTCCTTATAGCTACTTAATTGAATTAAGTAAAACTTAGGAATATTAACTGATCTAAATGCAGATAAACCTTAATTTTTCTGAATGAGATAATAATAATGTGCTTCTATACTTTATAAAGAACTTCAACCTACTTCCCACTTAATCCTAGCAACTCTTGGTAGCATAAATATTAATATTTCTATCATGAAGATGAGAAAACTGAGACTCAAAGACTAACTGACTTGCCCAAAGTAACAATTTAGATACAATACACATGAGATTTTAACTTTAAATATAATATTCTTTCCAGTTGAGCTTGCTGTTTTTAAAAAAAAACAAAACATGAAGTATTTCTGTAATTGTCTTCTCTGTTGCCTTTTGTACCCTAACAAAATGTCCTCCCTGACTGAAAAATCCACTAATTAATTCTGTTGAATTAAGACTTTTAACATCGAAGAGCCCTCTATTCAAAATCCAAATACCCTTAGAGATTTAATAATCATGCTGTTAAGTAATTAAACCTTAGTAAGAATTAGCTTATCAGATTGCTTTCCATCAACCACTAAGTGAGAAGCAATGGAGCACAGAGTAGAAGAGATGGGATGGGGTGGGAACCGGAACAGAAACAATCCTGAAGGCAACTGACAGAGTGTAACTAACTTTGTGGCATGAAATCCTGGATACCTGGTATAAATGGGGAGTATAACTACTAGAGCTGTAGATACCAGGAGAAAATCAATATTTCATAATTTTGTCATATTGACTTTGGCTAAAGACATAAACTAACAGTCATTCTATGTTAATTGGTATTTTACTTCTTTTATTACCCTTATTCTCTCATTTTATAGATGATAGTATGCTCTGGTGTGCTCTTCTCTTGGTCTGTCACATATTTTCATAGATTTCAACTCAAAGACAAACAAATCAATAAAATTCCCCATCAGTGAGGCTTCTCAGACCATTTCCACCACTTTCCAGACCTGGTAAATTTAGCCACTCTCCGTCTTGTGCCTCAGTGTAATGTACGCAAGCTTATGTTATACAGTTATGACTCGTTTTTGTAAATTTTTTATATCTTCTTCCTTCTACCTATGTTATACTGGAATACAAAGTCATATTTATCTTTGCATTCCTGACATCTCTCACAAGGTCTAGATCTTGTGGTCATGACAATTAGGTACTTAGTAAATATTTAATGAATTAAGACATGAGAAAATATGTGAATATGAATGTAAGTATATTTCTATATAACAATTATTTCATCCTCTCTCAATCAAGCTAGATAGTCATCTGTGTTTTTGCTATTAATACTTTTAAATTGTTTTATTATCCTTCACATTAATTTCATAGACTTCTTTTTAAAACAACATATTTGAAGCCAGAGACTGGAAGATAAAAGAAGTTTCACCAGGAGCACATAGTAACCTAGTAAGAAAAAAAAAAAACAAAAATAAATCAAACACCAAATGGTAAAACTTAAGCTATATTCTTTCAGTTAAAGAAACACAAATAGCTTTTCTTTAGATAAACAAACTTTTTAACTTATATTACCAGTGGGCCAGTACATGATTATATTTTGTATTCCTATTGCTGAACAATATGTATAAGATCAATTCAGTGAATTTATTAGTCGAAATTAGAAAAAAACAGCAATCAGTGTTTTGAATATCAAAGGAGAAAGTCAGTCAGTTTACTGGCTGCATTTTCAAAATTTATTTTTTTTATTTAGTATTTAACTGGTTTTTCTGCCATGGTATAGACACATATGTGCTATATGAAGTGTCCATAGATTAGGCCATTTAAATGAAGGTATTTATATATTTTTGTGAGCCTTTGTTCATCATCAATTATAATACCATCTATCCCACACATGCTAATGCATAATATGACTTTATATACTTGACTCTGTTTTTCTCCCCCAATTTCACATTCTACTATCTTGGCAAGTCTGCATTTAATACATACCCTGGAAGATCACTTTTGCTTCTGTGGTTCTTGAAAATTTTACAAGTTTTGACCAAACAGGATGCAGAATTGTTTTTGAGTTTCTGCCATGAAATGTCTAATAACCCTGTCAGTCTTCTAAAAATACTGTGTTAATAAATTCTGACAATGTGCAAAACATAGTGAGAAGAGAAATGTTTTCGTCCCACGCAGCTTTTCTCCAAATGATAGAAGAAAGGGAGAGAAAGACCTTGCAATTAGGTCAGATAGGCCATTTCTTTGCCAAAAGATTATTTCTGAAACTTCCATTTCCAAACTCTATCTGAGGAGGATAATTATAAAGGTCTGAAACAAGGAAAACTCTACTATGGGTTTGGAAGCACAGACAACAATATAAAAACTAGCCCATAAGAGAAACTTTGTTATTTTAAAATTTTGATAGCTAGCTTTCTGAAGCTTTTCCTTTCACCTAGTTTCATAACTTTTAACACTAAATCAAGTCCTATCTTTTTGGATGGGTGTTTTTCATTGTAAGCTACTAGATGGCACAGCATTATGACCCCTTATAATAGAGAATGGTGCATGAGTGGAGTGCTGTGTGTGTGTGCGTACAGACACATACTGAAGCAGACGCACACACACACACAAAGCAGTTTTCTTCTTCCAACATCTATTGCAGAGTTAGTTAAAACTAAAGCATAAGGAAAGCCATGAGGATCAACCATTGAGTAATTCATTACTGAGGCTTTGATGGTATGTTGATTTATTTAATGGTATTGTTGGCTATGCAATCCTTATTATATTAGGAAAGGTCATGGGTACATATATACCTTTCTCATAAATGCTGCACATGGAAAAGAAAATCTAATTCCATGGGAAAATGGTAAAAATAAACAAATACCCATTTTCCTTAAGGCTGATCTGGAAACTCTTGGTGACTACTAATATATGACAAATGTTGAAAGCATTGTCTTTATACTTCTCTGAGTTACAACATTTATGACGGTGTTCTTCTAAAAGCCATGACATCAGAAGCACCCCAGGAGCCTACAATCACAGCTGTTTCAAATGCAAGCTTTTGACTGCAAGGTAGTGAAGAGCAGGCTGGTGGATCAACCCTCAAAGCTTTGCTTTTGAAATTAAATTCCAGTTAGGTTCAGGCAAAACTGAACTGGTGTGTACCAGGCACCATGCAGCACTTCACAGCATAGATTCTCCTGCAGTACAAGCAGTGTGACTTTGACCAGTTTATTCCCAGATTTACCTGCTCTGGATACCTTCCAAGCAGAGTAATCATATATATCAAAAATACTTTACAGTTTTGTGAAAGGTTTAAAAAAATAAAAAGGGGAATTTGCTAAATCCTCTTTCCCTGTGAGACCTAATGAGTACCTCAAGATACTGCCTGTCTGAAGGGAGGAGGGATTCATGTTTAAAGTCATTATTCCACCTAACTCCATCAATTTCATGTCACCAACACATCAAAAGGTGCAATTTTCAGAAAGCTGTTTTCTGCTTCAGTCTTTTCATTGTTGTTTCACAACACACTTGCTTACTTAGGTGTTCCCAGCGTATTGCACCCTTGCAATGTATGCACTGTTTGGACATGATACGTTCCTGCTTTCAGTTAATTAATACATCACAAGGAAATTTCTAAATGACAAAGCCCCCGGATCTCACAAACAAGCCTAGGATATTATCCCCAAATCCTGTTTTCACTGGATTTTTTTTTTCTCATAATGTTTTTTATTTGTGTAAAATGCATTTTGATTTCAGTGCACACCATAAGAAAACTTGATATCCAAATAATATCAGCCATAATTCAAGTAAAGTAAACAAAATAGGAAGTAAACTCTAACATCCTAGCATTATTTTTCATCTTTCACATTCTTTACCACATCTCTTAGCACCTTATAGATACTTTTTTTTTTTTTTTAATTTTCCCTCCCATTGAAAGAACAGTCACAGTTAGGCTACATCTACAAGATGTAATAAAACTAAGTATCAGTATCGGGGAGCTCAATTCTCTTTTCAACTCTACCTGCTTATTACTATTTAAACTAATTGGGAAAGTCACAAACAATGGTTCTTTGTAAACCAAAGAGAAGGATTCAGGTGATTTTTTGTAAAAAAAAAAAAAAAAGTGCAAATGAACATGTGAGCATAAAAGTATTTTCATAAGCCAGTAAAAAATATATTTTGTATGGGGCACCCTTTAAACACATGCAAGCATATAATATATGTATTTATAATATATATATATATATAAATTCAACATATATGTAAAGTTTTTTGAAAGTTGAATATATTCAAAGCCTCAGCTTGGGTTCAAAACATCAATGGTATCCCAGTCAAGTTAAGGGCACTCTTAGGTGTCTCATTCTCCAATTAAATACGGTTTTTATGTTAAACCTGATATATTTTGATAACAAAACTTGTTTGGTTATTCAAAGATAATTTAAGGATGAAGACTATATTGTATGTTAAAAATTATGGAAATCTTGATTAAAAACCTAAAATGCCCATTGAGGGTTAAATTAATAATTGAAGTTAGGTACTTCAAAAGTGATTAAAGATATTAAATATGTAGTCCATGATTTAAACTGAACAATATTATTTGTAATTTTTAAAAGCAAATGGTCTAGGGATTCCATGTGTCGATAGAAATTATTAATGATTTTCTTTACAAAACTCTTGAGATTTACAACTTAAGCTTGCTAAGTCACTTTAGTCATGTCTGACTCTTTTGCAACCCCATGGACTGTAATCCGCCAGGCTCCTCTGTCCATGGGATTCTCCAGGCAAGAATACTGGCATGGGTTGCCATTTCCTTCTTCAGGGGATCTTCCCAACCCACAGGTCAAACCCATATCTCTTACACGTCCTGCATTGGCAGGTGGGTTCTTTACTACTAGTGTTACCTGGGAAGACACAATTTAAGCTTAATGGTACAATTGCCCACTGTAACAGTGAGGAAAATAGAATTATGTGTGTGCATATGTACTTGTTTGGGAAAAAATGCTACACTGATGTCTTTCTTCTCTTGTCTCTCTCTCTAGAAAATTAAGAAAGTTTCTTTGTATATTATGAAACTAAGGGAGTGCACAGTCATATTAAACTCTCAAAAACAGGCTTTTCAAAAACGTTTACATGAAGCAGTCCTTAAAATTTAAATCACATGCTAGTGTGAAAATCCTCAAGAAAGAGAGAAATAAGGAAGGGTCCTCCGTACCAGTGGCAATGATGGCATCACATGGAGAACAAGTAAGGAACTTCCCTCATGTCTCAGTAGGTACAGAAAGTGCCTGCAAAGTAGGTGACCCTGGTTTGATCCCTGAGTCAAGAAGATTCCTCTGCAGAAGGGAATGGCAACCCACTCCAGAGTATTCTTGCCTGGAGAATTCCATGGACAGAGGAGCCTGGCGGGCTACAGTGCATGGGGTCACAAAGGGTCAGACACGACTGAGCTACTAACACTTACTTACTTACTTATCTAAAGCTTCCCCAATGGCTCAGCAGGTAAAGAATCTGCCCACAAGTGTCTGGATGCTACTGTGTGCTTCATGCTCAGTCGTTAAATCTGTCCAACACTGCAACCCCATGGGCTGTAGCCCACCAGACGCCTCTGTTCATGGGATTTTTCAGGCAAGAATACTGGAGTGGATTGTTGTTTTCTTCTCCAGAGGATGCTGCTAGTTTCATTCTACTACAGACCAGTCATGCCAGAATTGCTGCTAAAGGTGCATCAGGCCATTCCTGAAACCCAGCTAGGGGAAAAGTTATTAGGTGCACACATATAGGCCAGCCTCTGAGTATTTCCTCCTTCAAATTCTGTACCATTTGCTAGATGATTACAACGCACACAAAAGACCCAGGAAATATCTGCAGCTGCGGAAGAGGCACTGGGGAGTTCCCCATGAAACTCAGCCAACTGGTGGGGTGTAAGAAAGAAGAGGTAAAATACACTTTATAACAATGATCTTTGCCTTGAAGTTCTCCATACCCATTTATTTCCTTAACTATCTTAGTAAGAACAAGTCCAAAGCTTGAGTTCTTACCCATATCCAAACATATGGTATGACACAGCATATATTTACCTTAATACTTCTAGGGTGGAATGAAATCATAAAGTGCATTAATAAAACATCTCAGGACCGAAAAGATTATAAAAGTAGGCAGGCACACTAAACAGTATACCACAGAGAAAGCAGAGTTAATGGGTCAGAAAAAAACATATAAAACAGACAATTTCCTTGAAGAAAAACATAAAACAGCATTCAGTCAGTTCAGTTCAGTTGCTCAGTCGTGTCCGACTCTTTGTGACCCCATGAATCACAGCACGCCAGGTCTCCCTGTCCATCACCAACTCCCAGAGTTCACTGAGACTCACGTCCATCGAGTCAGTGATGCCATCCAGCCATCTCATCCTCTCTCGTCCCCTTCTCCTCCTGCCCCCAATTCCTCCCAGCATCAGAGGCTTTTCCAATGAGTCAACTCTTCG
>NW_011494711.1:630165-667844 GCF_000754665.1 Bison bison bison | reverse complement strand
ATGAGGTGGCCAAAGTACTGGAGTTTCAGCTTTAGCATCGTTCCTTCCAAAGAAATCCCAGGGCTGATCTCCCTCAGAATGGACTGGTTGGATCTCCTTGCAGTCCAAGGGACTCTCAAGAGTCTTCTCCAACACTACAGTTCAAAAGCATCAATTTTTCGGTGCTCAGCTTTCTTCACCGTCCAACTCTCACATCCATACATGACCACAGGAAAAACCATAGCCTTGACTAGACGGACCTTTGTTGGCAAAGTAATGTCTCTGCTTTTGAATATGCTATCTAGGTTGGTTACAACTTTTCTTCCAAGGAGTAAGCATCTTTTAATGTCATGGCTGCAGTTACCATCTGCAGTGATTTTGGAGCCCTCCAAAATAAAGTCTGACACTGTTTCCATTGTTTCCCCATCTATTTCCCATGAAGTGATGGGACCAGATGCCATGATCTTCGTTTTCTGAATGTTGAGTTTTAAGCCAACTTTAGGTACCATTAAAGATGACACAAACAGAGATCTGGGTACTAAAATTGAAACAATTGTTGAAATAATGAACTCAGTGGATAGTTTGAATAGTCAAATGGCAAAATGTATGAGCTGAAAAATAAACTCAAAGAATTTGCTAAAAATGCATCAGAAAACAATTAAAAGAGTTAAAAGAAAAACTATAATTGGAAATGCTGAATGAAACAAAAAATAGTGAAGGATAGAATAGGAAATAATTGAAGAAATCATAATAAAATATCATAAAAATGAAAAAAAGATTAAGGTATTAGCTATAAAGGATATCTTAAAAAAGGAAAGAAAGAAAACACAACCAGGCCCTTATGGTTAAATTTGAAAATTATTTCCAAAGAAGGAACTTCTTAGAAAGAAGTCAGATTCCTGAGAAGAAGTGATAAAAGACAAGGTATTGGAATATTTTTAAAATAACAAAGCAAAATAACTTGGAACTTAGAATTTTATAGCCAGAAAAATTGCCATTAAAAGGCAAGTGTTAAATGCATTCTGAAGGATATACATACATAAAAGTTACCACACAAACATCCTCTTTGAAAGCATTTTTAAAAACGTACTCCTATTTTGTTAGTGTAGCTGCTGTATAAGACAGAGAGCTCAGCACAGTGCTCTGTGATGATCTAGAGAGGTGAGATGGGGGAGGGAAGCTCAAGGGGGAGGTGATGTATATATTCCCAGGTGGTGCAGTGGTAAAAAATCCACCTGTCAATGCAGGAGATGCATGATTGATCCCTGGACTGGGAAGATCCCCTGGAAAAGGGATAGGCAACCCACTCCAGTATTCATGCCTGGAAAATTCCATGGACAGAGGAACCTGGTGGGCTACAGTCCATGGGGTCACAGAGTCAGACACAACTGAGCTCACATGCACACATACACATAGCTGGTTCACTTTGTTGTACAGCAGAAGCTAACACAATATTGTAAAGCGATTATACTCCAATAGTAAAATTTTTAAAAAATGTACTCCCAAGGACTGATGCTAAAGCTGAAACTCCAATACTTTGGCCACCTCATGCGAAGAGTTGACTCATTGGAAAAGATTCTGATGCTGGGAGGGATTGGGAGCAGGAGGAGAAGGGGACGACAGAGGATGAGATGGCTGGATGGCATCACTGACTTGATGGACGTGAGTCTGGATGAAGTCCGGGAGTTGGTGATGGACAGGGAGGCCTGGCGTGCTGTGATTCATGGGGTCACAAAGAGTCGGACACGACTGAGTGACTGAACTGAACTGAAGAGGAATTATAAAAATAATAAATGGTAGACTACAAATTTAGAAGTTTCTTATGGTTGAAATAAGTATTAATTTTAAAAATATAAAAAGAACACAATCAGCATAGTTCAGAATTTATACTTTAGAAGGAACCATGGAGAAAACAGTAGCAAAAAAGGAGAAAAGAGGACATTATGAGTCACAGTTCTCACTTATTTGCGAAAAGACATAAATATTAACATGCTTAAGAAAATAATATGGAAAATGAGCTTGAAGTTTTAAAGTGGGATATAATCAGCTAAAGAATAAAATATAGCATATATAATGTTTAAATATTCATCTATTCAGTAACAAAAAAGAAAGCAAACTGAATAAAATTTGAAATAAAATTTAAATTGAAAATTGAATAAAAGCAATTAGGTATCATATATAAGAATTTAACATTCATTTTCCAGAAAATTAATGTCTCAACAGAAAATAAGGAAGTAAATATTCAGTAGATTTTATTTTTTTCTTCCAGTTTTATTGAGATACTGAAATAATTTTAGTGAACAATCTAGTAGATTTTAATATCAGTAGGTATGTAATGTTATACATATACATGACATATATATATATACAGACATGAGGTGAAGGGAAGTTGACTCAATCATGTCTTGCTCTTTGAGACCCCATGGACTATACAGTCCATGGAATTCTCCAGGCCAGTATACTGGAGTGAGTAGCGTTTCCCTTCTCCAGGGGATCTTCCCAACCCAGGGACTTAACCCAGGTCTCCCACATTGTAGGCAGATTCTTTACCACCTGAGCACAAGGGATGCCCAAGAATACTGGAGTGGGTAGCCTATCCCTTCTCCAGGGGATCTTTCCAACCGAGGAATCAAACTGGGGTCTCCTGCATTGCAGGCAAATTCTTTACCAACTGAGCTATGAAGGAAGCCCATATATATATATATACACACACACACACACACACACACACACACATATATGCTTAACAAATAGAGCCATACATATTAATCTATTATACCTCTTCACATATGATAAATTTTAAAATGTATCTGTTTTTGTTCTATATTTATGCTACTGTTATCATGTATTTAATTCTAAACATTGTATAAAATCTATAGTACATTATAACTTTTTGAATTAAACAGTAAATTATCTTCTGAAGCATTTCAAACTAAGGAAATAATGTATTTTCTGTTCACATGCATTTTCTTATTTTCTTAGTGCAGATCATGATTTTAATCTGAAATTATACTGTTTCTGCCATAAAACATTCCTTAGCTAACTTGTAGTGCATTTTGTTTGAAACATTTTTTGCACGAAACATTTTTTGCACAGCTTTTGTTTATTTAAAAAACAAGTCTTTCATTTGGCTTCATTTTAGAATGATATTTTTTGCTGGATATAGAATCCTAAGTTGATGGTTTTCCTTCTTTCAGCACTTTAAAGATCTCATTCCATTGTTTCCTGGCTTGCATCATTTCAATAAGAATTTTTCTCTTATTCTTGTCTTTGCTTCTTTGTATATAATGTTCCCATCCCCTTAATCTTCTCTGGCAGCTTTTCAGCAGTTTGACTTTGATGTTACCATTTTTAGTATGTTTGTTTAATTTTGATGAAGTTGTCTCAGATTCATGGAAACATGGTTTGTTTTCTTTCATTAATTTTGGAAAACTGTCATCTATGGCTTTTTCAAGTGTTTCTTCCACTTTTCCCCTCTCTTCTTTAACTCCTATTACATGCATTTTAGGCTGTTTTAGAGTGCCTCACAGCTCTTGGATGCAGTTTTTTTTTTTTAATATATATACTGTTGGTGATCTTCATGTTTTACTTTAGATAACTCTTTGACCTCAGTTCAGTCACTCAGTCGTGTCTGACTTTTGCGACCCCATGGACTGCAGCATTCCAGGCTTCCTGTCCATCACCAACTCCTGGAGCTCACTCAAATTCATGTTCATCAAATCGATGATGCCATCCAACCATCTCATCCTCTGTCACCCCCTTCTACTCCTGCCTTCAATCTTTCCCAGCATCAGGGGCTTTTCCAATGAGTTAGTTCTTCATATCAGGTGGTCAAAGTACTGGAGTTTCAGCTTCAGCATCAGTCAATCTGATGAATATTCAGGATTGATTTCTTTTAGGATTGATTGGTTGGTTCTTCATGCAGTCCAAAGGACCCTCAAGAGTCTTCTCCAACACCACAGTTCAAAAGCATCAATTCTTTTGCAATCAGCTTTCTTTATAGTCCAACTCTCGCATCCATATATGACTACTGGAAAAACAATAGCTTAGACTAGACAGACCTTTGTTGGCAAAGTAATGTCTCTGCTTTTTAATATGCTGTCTAGATTGGTCACAGCTTTTCTCCCAAGGAGCAAGCATCTTTTAATTTCATGGCTGCAGTCACCAACTGCAATGATTTTGGAGCCCAGGAAAATAAAGTCTGTCCCTGTTTCCATTGCTTTGCCAACTATTTGCCATGAAGTGTTGGGGCTGGATGCCATGATCTTAGTTTTTTGAATGTTGAGTTTTAGGCCAACTTTTTCACTCTCTTCTTTCACTTTCATCAAGAGGCTCTTTAGTTCTTCTTTACTTTCTGCTATAAAGGTGGTGTCATCTACATATCTGAGTTTATTGATATTTCTCCCAACAATCTTGAAAGTACAGATTGTGCTTCATCCAGCCCAGCATTTCTCATGATGTGCTCTGCATGTAAGTTAAATAAGCAGGGTGAAAAATACAGCCTTGACATACTCCTTTCCCAATTTGGAACCAGTCTGTTTTTCCATGTCCAGTTTGACCTAAGTTATCCTTTATCTCTTGATGGTGAATTATATTTTCTTTTTTCCCTCCTTCCCTTTCTTCTTTCAAAGGTGTGTCTTACATTTGATTGAATGCTGAATGTCACTTGCAGAAAAATGATAAGGACTGCAATAACCACTATTTTTGCCAGAAATAGGCATACAGCTTTTTCTGTCACAGCTTTAATATGGGACATTAAATCAGTCAAGTTAAGCATTTATTTGGGTTAAATTGTTTTTCTCTCTCTTTCTCCCCATGCACTCACACACACACACACACTCAAACCACATTACCTATACACTGTCAGATTGATTAAATATTAAATATCAAAACAAAAATTAACTAGAAGACAATGTGAGTATGCATGCATCTGATATCGAGGCAAAGACCTTCTTTAGTGAACACATAAAAAGAAGAAAACACAAGGGAATACATTAATTTTGATCATCAATTATAAAAGTTTAATAAAATAAAAATAACCATGAAAAACTTCAAAAAGGAAAATGCAGCTTAATGGACAATGAATGAATATACTTAATAGAATATGTATTAAAAATATTTTTATAAATCACTGAAGAAACAACTTCAAAGAAAATACATGAATACCTGTGAAACACCATGTATTGACAGATTTAAGTTTCCTGAGAAGATTTTGAGGTTTAGATTTTCACAATAAATTAACAAGGACTTATAGAACTAAAGTATCTTGCCCCATAGTAGCATATATTGAAGTAGAAAATATGTAGCTCACCCCTGGGACATTCAATTCCCAAAGAATTTGCTCTTAATTTCACACCAGTGTTTCTCAAAGTGTGGGATCCAGATCAGCAACATCAGCATCCCCTAAGAACTTGTTAAAAAGACAAAAATTTAAACCCCATTCCAGACCTACTAGCCGAGAAGCCCTGGAGGCGAGCTGAGCAATTTGTTTTAGCCGGAACTTCATATGATCCCGAGACACACTAAACGTGAGAATCACTGCTCTGGACTATCCTGGGGCTTGTCTAGCTACTCCCACGTGCCTTGTGATTATGTCTAAAATATCAGTTGAGTATTAAAATGATTTACAGATAGAAACAACTATCAGAGTTAAGGGGAGAGACAATGCTGAGAGGAAGGTCACTGTAGTAGCCAAATGTAATATAGATTCAATATTGACCTCCAGAAAAGAGACTGAAATCTTGACATATTCCACCAGATCTACTAAAAATAACATCAGATGGTAAAGGAATTTTGACAACATCTGTTTCTTTATTCTACTTAGACAGAAAGAGGTGAGTAAATTATCTGCCTCATTAAAATTACCCTTCACTAAAGGTACCAACAATATTTTTTTAAGGTTTTTTTTTTTTACAATAAGAGTTTCAGAGTTTGCTATCACCCAAATCCAGTGATTAACAGTCATAGTTTGAGATCAGGGTATGAACTCTTGCTACACTAGTTAAAAATCCTGTGAACTTGAGTAAGGTTCATGATTGCCCTATACCCTGATTTCTCAATCCATAAAAGGATAATATATAACCATCCTTTTAATATGAATCAGTGAAGACATAGAATAAAAGTAATTTTCCTAATATGTGGACTAATTTCACTTGATATAAATTATCTTTGAAACTAGCATAAGAACATCTCCAGTCTCTAAGCTGCTGTATACTGTGTTAAGAAATGTGATCACAAACATACATTTTAGAAAAATGTGCATCTGATGGAGCACTTGTGCCTTTAATAATAAAGTTTCATTGATCTCCATTATAATTTCAAAATTTTGCTCAAATTAAAAAAATTCCTCAGAGATTATAAACATTAAACTTAACCATTCAAAAAGCGTGCAGATATTGTCAGAATACAGATTATGTGCATTTATTCTTCTATATAGTGCTACGAGGAAAGTTGGTTAAATGCACAACTGATCCACATAATGTTGGCACAATTATTAAATGCTGAACACTATATCTGTTTTTTTCCCTTGCATACCCTCTAGTTTTTAACATATAATGGCTCTTATAGTGAATTAAAATAAAACAAATGATTATGTTTTCCACTGATTCTATGGCAATAATAAACAACCATACTGATTATGTCAAATAATTATGCAGAATTAACCACCTAGAGGGATTTCCTGGTAGCTCAGCTGGTAAAGAATCGCCTGCAATGCAGGAGACCCAGTTTGATTCCTGGGTCGGGAAGATCCCATGGAGAAGGGATAAGCTACCCACTCTAGTGTTCTTGGGCTTCCCTTGTGGCTCAGCTGGTAAAGAATCTGCCTGCAATGCGAGAAGACCTAGGTTCGATCCCTGGGCTAGGAAGATCCCCTGGAGAAGGGAAAGGCTACCCACTCTAGTATTCTGGCCTGGAAAATTCTGGCCGGGAGACCCCTGTGTAGTCCATGGGGTCACAAAGAGTCGCACACAACTGAGCAACTTTCACTTCACCAGCTAGAAGAAACACATGAAGATTTTCTTTTAGGCAGACCTGATGCATTGTGAGTAAATTGACTTGATTTAAACTTCAGTTCAATTCAGTTCAGTCACTCAGTCGTGTCCAACTCTTTGTGACCCCATGAATCTCAGCACGCCAGGCCTCCCTGTCCATCACCAACTCCCGGAGTTCACTGAGACTCACATCCATCGAGTCAGCGATGCCATCCAGACATTTCATCCTCTGTCCTCCCCTTCTCCTCCTGCCCCCAATCCCTCCCAGCATCAGAGTCTTTTCTAATGAGTCAACTCTTCGCATGAGGTGGCCAAAGTACTGGAGTTTCAGCTTTAGCATCATTCCTTCCAAAGAAATCCCAGGGCTGATCTCCTTTAGAATGGACTGGTTGGATCTCAGTATTACAATATCTTTTAGAAGCAAGTCCTCTTCCTGCTGTTTTACACTTTAATTACTTCTTTAATTGACTCATTAGTTGACTGGCTTATCACTACTGGATATAAGTACCTGTTCAAAGTAGGGGGAAGCTAATTGAAGCAGTGGTCTTTGAATGCTGCCTGACTGAAACCCAGCAGCTGGATGCTGGACTTGGAAGCACAGCTGAAGGGCTTCAAAGTCCACATATTAAATAACAGAAAGTGAAACTATACCACCAGCATTATTTATTAAATACACTCCAAGTAAATTGCACTAAATCATAACCTACAATGCTTGGTTGATCATTTTCTTTCCCTACTTAAAACCATTCTTACTTCATGAGACTTGATTTCAGAGACACTGTACTGCTAATGGCAGTCTCCCCACCACTTTCTTGCCACTTGTGAACCTTACATAGCATCTCATGAGCAAAATGTGATATGGGCATTTAAAAGGAAGAAGGTTATGAGCACATGGGACTTGAGCAGAAAAAAATAAAAACCTCCTAAGTATTTATATACAGTTTAAGAACTCTTACCTCATATATAAATTCTGACACATTTAAAATATCATACCTTTTAGAGTCACTCCTTCTGCACCTTAATTCATCTCTATGTAAGCCATATATTTCCCTGGTTCAACAAGAGACAATAGTAGTATTGCATAATTAGGAAGTAATTTATCAAGTGATGATGTTCTCATAACTCTCTCTGTAAAAGATTTAGGCTTTACTCGATACTTAACAGCATTTAATGGAGGTTTAAAGGTCGAGAAGATTGAAGAAGAGCTGACAGCCTAAGTACTGCCAAGTTCCCTCAGATGAAGGAGGAGAATTGTTCCTCCTGACTCAGGGAAACTTTGTTCAGGCCATCAGACATGCTTTCCTCAGGTAGCCTCCTTCACTTTCCCTAGAATGGGAACCACTACCTTTTCTTCTCTTCAGTCGTAGTTTTGATTGAAATTTAATGAGGCAAAAACAAAGTGCTAATAAACAAGAATGAAGTAATTAATAAGCAATAATCTTTATACCTTCTATTTCTATTTAACTTAAGGACTTCATGGCGCTATAATGAAGCAACCAAGGTAACTGTGAGTGTGTAAATGACATAACTGGAGGCAGTGATGGGGAATGTTCTCAGTTTTGTAATAGAGAAGAGATTTGGAGGGAGAATGTTGCAATTCTTGATGTCAATCAGCTAGAATCATGAGAACCATACTGATTATTTCACTATTTAACATGATGAAAGGAAAATACCATACACTGGGAGATTATTAACTATCAGGGACTCTACTAGGCTTTTGAATATGTGTTCTTACTTAAGCCTCAAAGCAATGCTTTGATTTCAGTTTACATCATCTGAATCCCAGAATAGTTATATAGGTTGGGATTACACATCTAACAGGAGATGCAGCAGAGGAGGAAACTCAGCTCTTTGGACTCCAATGCCATTTTTACTATTTGACTTTTGTTTTTTCAAAACAGATTGAAGGATTATTTAGCATTTTAACTAGATTTCAGCATGTTTTATGAAAACAACAAAAGACTGATAGCAAAGTTCTAGTCTCACATTGGATTTTAGCTGGTGTAACTTTAAGGACAATATACTATCTGGTCTTTTGTTTCCCTGACTATAATTTAAATAGAGTAGAATCTCTATAACAACATTTGTTGACTCTAAATATCTGCTTAAATTTACATTTATGTAAGAGAAATAAGGTGCAAGCTGGGAAAATATATGAGTAATAAAGCAAAAGAAATAATATTTCAGTTCAGTTCAGTAGCTCTGTCATGTCCGACTCTTTGTGACCGCATGAACCACAACACACCAGGCCTCCCTGTCCATCACCAACTCCCGGAGTCCACCCAAACCCATGTCCATTGAGTCAGTGATGCCATCCAACCATCTCATCCTCTGTCATCCCCTTCTTGTCCTGCCCTCAATCTTTCCCAGCATCCAGGTCTTTTCAAATGAGTCAGGTCTTCACATCAGGTGACCAAAGATTGGAGTTTCAGCTTCAACATCAGTCCTTCCAATGAACACCCAAGACTGATCTGCTTTAGGATAGACTGGTTGGATCTCCTTGCAATCCAAGGGACTCTTGAGAGTTTTTTCCAACACCACAGTTCAAAAGGATCAATTCTTAGGCATTCAGCTTTCAGTCCAACTCTCACATCCATACATGACCACTGGAAAACCATAGCCTTGACTACATGGACCTTTGTTGACAAAGTAATGTCTATGCTTTTTAATATGCTGTCTAAGTTGGTCTTAAATTTCCTTCCAAGGAGGAAGTGTCTTTTAATTTTCTGGCTGCAATCACCATCTGCATTGATTTTGGAGCCCCAAAAGATAAAGTCAGCCATTATTTCCACTGTTTCCCCATCTATTTGCCATGAAGTGATGGGACCGGATGCCATGATGTTAGTTTTTTAAATGTTGAGCTTTAAGCCAACTTTTTCACTCTCCTCTTTCACTTTCATCAAGAGGCTCGTTAGTTCTTCTTCACTTTCTGCCATAAGGGTGGTGTCATCTGCATATCTGAGGTTATTGATATTTCTCCCGGCAATCTTAACTCGAGCTTGTGCTTCCACCAGCCCGGCATTTCTCATGATGTACTCTGCATATAAGTTAAATAAGCAGGGTGATAATATATAGCCTTGACGTACTCCTTTTCCTATTTGGAACCAATCTGTTGTTCCATGTCCAGTTCTAACGCTTCCTGACCTGCATACATATTTCTCAAGAGGCCCGTCAGGTGGTCTGGTATTCTCATCTCCTTCAGAATTTTCCACAGTTTATTGTGATCCACACAGTCAAAGTTTTTGGCATAAAGCAGAAATAAATGCTTTTCTGAAACTCTCTTGCTTTTTTGATTACCCAGCAGATGTTGGCAATTTGATCTCTGGTTCCTCTGCCTTTTCTAAAACCAGCTTAAACATCTAGAAGTTCACGGTTCACGTATTGCTGAAGCCTGGCTTGGAGAATTTTGAGCATTACTTTACTAGTGTGTGAGATGACTGCAATTTGTGTGGTACTTTGAGCATTCTTTGGCATTGCCTTTCTTTGGGATTGAAATGAAAATTGACCTTTTCAAGTCCTGTGGCCACTGCTGAGTTTTTCAAATTTGCTGATATATTGAGTGCAGCACTTTCATAGCATCATCTTTTAGGAAATAGCTCAACTGAAATTCCATCACCTCCACTAGCTTTGTTTGCAGTGATACTTCCTAAGGCCCACTTGACTTCACATTCCAGGATCTCTGGCTCTAGGTGAGTGTGAGTGATCACACCATCCAGATTATCTGGGTCGTGAAGATCTTTTTTGTACAGTGCTTCTGTGTATTCTTGCCACCTCTTCTTAATATCCTCTGCTTCTCTTAGGTCCATACAATTTCTGTCCTTAATAGCCCATCTTTGCATGAAATGTTCCCTTGGTATGTCTAATTTTCTTGAAGAGATCTCTAGTCTTTCCCATTCTATTGTTTTCCTCTATTTCTTTGCATTTATCAGTGAGGGAGGCTTTCTTATCTCTCCTTGCTATTCTTTGGAAATCTGCATTCAAATGGATATATCTTTCCTTTTCTCCTATGCTTTTCGCTTTCCTTCTCTTTACAGCTATTTGTAAGGCCTCCTCAGATGGCCATTTTGCTTTTGTGCATTTCTTTTTCTTGGGGATTGTCTTGGTTCCTGTCTTCTGTACAATGTCATGACCCTCCATCCATAGTTCTTCAGGCACTCTGCCTATCAGGTCTAGTCCCTTACATCTATTTCTCACTTCCACTGTATAATCATAAGGGATTTGATTTAGTTCATACCTGAATGGTCTAGTGGTTTTCCCCACTTTCTTCATTTTAAGTCTGAATTTGGCAATAAAGAGTTCATGATCTGAGCCACAGTCAGCTCCTGGTCTTGTTTTTGCTGACTGTATAGAGCTTCTCCATCTTTGGCTGCAAAGAATATAATCAATCTGATTTCAGTGTTGACCATCTGGTGTTATCCATGTGTAGAGTCTTCTCTTGTGTTGTTGGAAGAGGGTGTTTGCTATGACCAGTGTGTTGTCTTGGCAAAACTCTATTAGCCTTTGCCCTGCTTCATTCTGTACCCCAAGGCCAAATTTGCCTGTTACTCCAGGTATTTCTTGACTTCCTACTTTTGCATCCCAGTCCCCTATAATGAAAAGGATATCTTTTTTGGGTGCTGGCTCTAAAAGATCTTGTAGGTCTTCATAAAACCATTCAACTTCGGCTTCTTCAGCATTACTGGTCGGAGCATAGACTTGGATTACCGTGATTTTGAATGGTTGCCTTGGAAACGAACAGAGATCATTCTGTCGTTTTTGAGATTGCATCCAAGTACTGCATTTTGGACTCTTTTGTTGACTATGATGGCTACACCATTTCTTCTAAGGGATTCCTGCCCACAGTAGTAGATATAATGATCATCTGAGTTAAATTCACCCATTCCAGTCCATTTGAGTTCGCTGATTCCTAGAATGTCGATGTTCACTCTTGCCGTCTCCTGTTTGACCACTTCCAATTGCCCTGATTCATGGACCTAACATTCCAGAGTCCTATGCAATATTGCTCTTCACAGCAAAGGACCTTGCTTTTATCTCCAGTCCCATCCACACCTGCATGTTGTTTTTGCTTTGGCTCCATCCCTTCATTCTTTCTGGAGTTATTTCTCCACTATCTCCAGTAGCATATTGGCCACGTACCAACCTGGGGAGTTCATCTTTCAGTGTCTTATCTTTTTGCCTTTTCATACTGTTCATGGGGTTCTCAAGACAAGAAAACTGAAGTGGTTTGCCATTCCCTTCTCCAGTGGACCACATTCTGTCAGACCTCTTCACCATGACCCAACCATTTTGAGTGGCCCCAAGGGGCATGGCTTAGTTTCATTGAGTTAGACAAGGCTGTGGTTCATGTGATCAGATTGGCTAGTTGTCTGTGATTGTGGTTTCAGTCTGTCTGTGGTCTGATGCCCTCTCTCAGAGCCTACTATCTAACTTGGGTTTCTGTTACCTTAGATGTGGGGTATCTCTTCACTGCTGTTCCAGCAAAGTGCAGCCATTGCTCCTTACTTTGGACATGGGGTAGCTCCTCTCTCCCGCTGCCCCTGACCTTGGACATGGGGTATCTCCTCTCAGCTGCCCCCCCTGAACTCGGACGTGGGGTAGCTCCTCTTTGCTACTGCTCCTGTGCCATCGCAGCCTATTTAAGTACATTAATATTATAATCTATTCCCTTTTAAATATTATTTCATGAATCAACGATATTTTTGTGCTCTTGATATGTGGCAAAAACTGTTACTAGAAATGGAATGGTGAATGAAGGTCAGAATCCTTGTTTTCTTTAAATTTGTTCTAGTTGGATGGAAAAGGGGACTTTTAAGGAGAGGAAAGGCATACAGTAAATAAACAGATGAAGAAATAAAAAAAATTCAGAAAGTTACATGTGACAGGTGACTGTAGATGGCTTCTCCAAAGAAGTGGAATTTTGAGTGAGATGTAAGTGTTGTTGGAGTAATACGGATATAAAGCCTTGTGAAGAACATTCCAGGCAGAGGGAAAACCAAATGCAAAAGGCATGACACTGGAAAAAATTGGTATGTTTGAGAAACTGAGAGAACTAATTGGTGGAGTCACATCAGAGTTGGTCAGTCAATGTGCTGATGTGGATTGAGTTCCTTTCTGCCATGATTATTTGCCTCAATGTCCCTTGGTGATACAATTATATCTCTGCTGCTGCTGCTGCTAAGTCGCTTCAGTCGTGTCCGACTCTGTGCGACCCCACAGACGGCAGCCCACCAGGCTCCCCAATCCCTGGATTCTCCAGGCAAGAACACTGGAGTGGGTTGCCATTTCCTTCTCCAATGCAGGAAAGTGAAAAGTGAAAATGAAAGTGAAGTCGCTCAGTCATGTCTGACTCTTCGTGACCCCATGGACTGAAGCCTACCAGGCTCCTCTGTACATGGGATTTTCCAAGCAAGAGTACTGAAGTGGGTTGCCATTGCCTTTTCTGAAGTATATCTCTAAAATTTATTAATTCTAAATGGAAAGTGATACAAAATATAATATTTAAATTCATATTACCAGAAAACCTATCTTAGACTATAATAAAAAGTTAAAAATCTGTTGGAATAATTATCAAATTATATATATGTGTGCTCTTAATCTTTCAGAGAAAAAAGTGCAAAGAAAAATATTACTGGAGTAACAGTCATCTACAACTCATAGGTTTATTAGGTATATTTTGTATAATGTAAGCTATGATATGTACTAGATTAAAAGGAAGGGATGGTTGGAGGAGAAGGTTAAAATGTTCAGAAAATAACCTTGAAATGGTTTTCCAAAATGTTAAGTTTGACAGGCAGTAGTTTAAGAAAGCATCTTTAAAAGCAATTCTAAAGGAAATTAGAGTTGGCTTAGTAAACATTTTCATTAACTCAGCATATTTCCCTAAGGACCCAAGTGGCCAACCTATACCTCAATACTTGCCCCACTTTTCTTCCCACTTGCTTAAGATGAGGTTAACTTTTAACAGATAGAAAATGTGCAAATGAATTAATCCAAAATCATTCTAAATCAGATATTGTGGCAGGTCACTAAATGTTGTTAGGTTTGTTTTAGTTATTAAATATTATTATCTTTTACAGTGTAAAATGAGAATAGAACTTTAAGGCAAATACTAATTAAACCAAGATTTTAAAAAAATCGATATTGTTTTCTTACTGAAACATATAGCAAATTACAAATGCAAATTAGTCATCTAAAAACTATACTAAATAAACTAAGATTATGTATTATAATATAATGCTATATTATAACAATATAACACTAAAATATAACAGGTTGGGCACCTGTTTCTTCATAGCATCAATATACCAAAAAAGATGCAGTCAATTATTTTTAGATAAGTGGTATAAAATACACTTGATATTCTTAATTTAACAAATGCTTCTTTGTTGACACACATTACTGAATGTGGAAATTCATAAGTTGCAAATGATCTTAGCTATATCATCCATTAAGTCATAATTCAGACATATATTCTCATCAGTTAGAATTATTTTCCCAATTGTAAAATAATTTTACAATTATTTTTGTATTATTTCTATTTTTAAATAAGTAAGAATTCTATAATCTACCTTTCTTTAATAGTTTTTGTCCTGAACATGATTCTCCAATATAAATAGAGATAGAACAATATTAAACATCATTCTTTAATTTGGTGGAGGAGAAGGAGGCCACAGATGATGAGATTTTGGATAGCATCATGGACTCAATGGATATGAGTTTGAGCAAACTCCAGAAGATAGTGAAGGACAGGGACGTCTGGCATGCTGCAATCCACAGGTCACAAAGAGGACATGACTAAATAACTGAACAACAAATGCAGGAAAGACATTTGGTTGAAATTATTTGAGATTACTATTAAGAGTTAGAATTGTATTTTCTATACTTCTTGTCTTAGCTTGGACTACTGAAACAAACATACCATAGATGAAGTGGCTTATAAACAACAGAAATGTATTTCTCACAGTCTGGAAAGTTGAAGGCCAAGATCAGGGTGGCATCATGGTTGGGTTCTGGCGACAGCCCTCTGCCAGGTTGTATTGCTCGTCCTCGTATGGCAGAGAGCAGAGAGAGGAAGCTAACACTCCCTGTGACCCCTGTACAGACACTAATTCTCCTCATGAGGGCTCCACCTCAGGACCTCATCTAATCAAAATTACCTCCAGAAAAACCACTTTGTAATATCATCACACTGCTAGTAGGGTTTCAACATATGAATTGGTGGGAGGGGGGACAAAGACACTGAACCAAGTATTTTCAAAGTCCCAAACTGGCAAAACCTCTTCACTTTCTCTTCAAGCTCAGCTCAGTCCTCCTCCACTTTAAAAAAAAAAAAAAAAAAGTTTTTTAAAAGAATCTCACATCTTTCATTCTACAGTCTCATTATGTCCACAGATGAAGAACTGAAGCACTGTTTGTGGGAACACCCACGCATGTTCCAAAAGGGATGGATAAAGAAGGTCAGTCCTCTAACCATACTAAGTTCTGAAAGCTGAGCTCCCTGTAGCCTGAGTCAGGGCCTTGCCTGATAGCAGTGTTGTTGGTGACTTGCCTTGTCCTAAGTTAGCTTCTGCTCAGTGTAAGAGTAGGACTGCATATATTGGAAAGGAGAGAAAAACCAAGCAATTGTTTTGTGAACATTGCGGCATCTTTCTCTCTCTTTTAAAAATGCACAGAAGGGTTTTGATCACAAGAAACACTTTTTGATTCAGTTCAGTTCCATCCTTCAGTCATATCTGACACTTTGTGACTCCATGGAATGCAGCATGCCAGTCATCCCTGTCTATCATCAACTCTTGCAGTTTACTCAACTCATGTCCATTGAGTCGGTGGTGCCATCCAACCATCTCATCCTCTGTCGTTCCCCTTCTCCTCCTGCCTTCAACCTTTTCCAGCATCAGGGTCTTTTCAAATGAGTCCATTCTTTGTATCAGGTGGCCAAATATTGCAGTTTCAGCTTTAGCATTAGTCCTTCCAATGAACACTTAGGACTGATTTCCTTTAGGATTTATTGGTTGGACCTCGTTGCAGACCAAAGTACTCTCGAGTCTTCTCCAACACCACAGTTCAAAAGCATCAACTCTTTGGTGCTCAGCTTTCTATATAGTACAGTTCTCACATCCATACATTACTAGTGGAAAAACTTTAGCTTTGATTAGATATCTGGACCTTGTTGGCAAAGTAATGTCTCTGCTTTTTAATATGCTGTCTAGGTTGGTCATAACTTTTCTTTAAGGAGCAAGTGTCTTTTAATTCCATGGCTCCAGTCACCATCTCCAGTGATTCTGGAGCACAAAAAAATAGTCTCTCACTGTTGACATGGTTTCCCCATCTATTTGTCATGAAGTGATGGGACAAGATGCCACGATTGTAGTTTTTTGAATGTTGAGTTTTAAGCCAACTTTTTCACTCTCCTCTTTCACTTTCATCAAGAGGCTTTTTAGTTGTTCTTTGCTTTCTGCCATAAGTGTGGTATCACCTGCATATCTGAGGTTATTGATATTCCTCCTGGTAATCTTGATTCCAGCTTGTGCTTCACCATGCCAGCATTTTGCATGATGTACTCTGCATATAAGTTAAATAAGCAGGGTGACATATACAGCCTTGACATACTCCTTTCTTAATTTGGAACCAGTCTGTAGTTTCATGTCCAATTCTAACTGTTGCTTCTTCACCTGCATAGAGATTTCTCCCATCTCTTTAAGAATTTTCCACAGTTTGTTGTGACTTCACAGTCAAAGGCTTTAGCATAGTCAATAAAGCAGAAGTAGATGTTTTTCTGGGACTTTCTTGCTTTTTCAGTAATCCAGAGGATTTTGGACTGACAAAATTTTGGCAATTTGCTCTCTGGTCCCTCTGCCTTTTCTAAATCCAGCTTAAACATCTGGCAGTTCTCAGATCATGTACTGTTGAAGCCTGGTTTGGAGAATTTTGAGCATTACTTTGCTAGAGTGTGAGTTGAGTGCAATTGTGTGGTAGTTTGAGCCTGTTGATGGGAGGGGCTGTGTTCCTTCCCTGTTGCTTGGCATGAGGTCAAACTATGGTGGAGGTAATGAAGATAAAAGTGAAGTTGCTCAGTCATGTCCAACTCTTTGCGACCCCATAGACTGTAGCCTACCATGCTCCTCCATCCATGGGATTTTCCAGGCAAGAGTACTGGAGTGGGTTGCCATTTCCTTCTCCAGAGGATCTTCCTGACCCAGGGATAGAACCTGGGTCTCCTGCACTGTAGGCAGATGCTTTACCCTCTGAGCCACCAGGGAAAGATAAGACCTGCTTCAAAAGGTCTCATGCAGGCACTCATTCCCCTGGCCCCGCAGTAGGCCATGCTGACCCATACCTCCACAGGAGACACTCAGACACAGTTCTGTCTTAGTCTCTGTGGGTTGGGCAGGCATCTTTTGCCTTTCCCAGGTCTGAGAAGCTCAGGTGACCAAGTTCTTGGTGAGTGCACTGTCTCAGGTGGGCTTTGCATCTTAATCACTTCCGTGATCCTGGAAGTTCAGTTTACTGAGTGAGGCAGGAGAGCTGATGCCATGACAGCTGATGCCCTGAGAACTGACTCATTGGAAAAGACCCTGATGTTGGAAAACTTTGAAGGTGGGAGGAGAAGGGGATGACAGAGGATGAGATGGTTGGATGACATCACCAAAGCAATGGATACGAGCTTAGGTAGGCTCCGGGAGTTGGTGATGGAGAGGGAAGCCTGGCATGCTGAAGTCTGTGAGGCTGCCAAGAGTTGGACATGACTGAGCATCTAAATTGATAGAGCTTCTCCATCTTTGGCTGCAAAGAATATAATCAATCTGATTTCTGTATTGACAATCTGGTGATATTTACGTGTAGAGTCTTTGCTTGTGTTGTTGGAAGAGGGTGCTGGCAATGACCAGTGAATTCTCATGACAAAACTCAGTTAACCTTTGCCTTACTTTATTTTGTACTCCAAGGTCAAATTTGACTGTTACTCCAGATATCTCTTGATTTCCTACTTTTGTATTCCAGTCCCTTATAATGAAAAGGACACCTTTTTGAGTTTTACTTCTATAAGATCTTATAGGTGTTCATAGAACCATTCAACTTCAGCTTCTTCAACATTACTGGTTGGGGCATAGACTTGGATTACTGTAATATTGAATAGTTTGCCTTGTAAATGAACAGAGATCATTCTGTCATTTTTGAGATTTCGCCCAAGTACTACATTTCAGACTATAAGGGCTACTCCATTTTTTCTAAGGGATTCTTGCCCACAGTAGTAGATATAATGGTCATCTGAGTTAAATTTGCCCATTCCAGTCCATTTTCGTTCATTGACCCCTAAAGTGTCGGTGTTCATTCTTGTCATCTCCTGTTCGACCACTTCCAGTGTACCCTGATTTATGGGCTTAACATTCCAGGATCCTATGCAATATTGTTCTTTACAACATCAGACTTTACTTCCATCACCAGTCATATCCACAACTGGGTGTTGTTTTTGCTTTGGCTCCATTTCTTCATTCCTTCTGGAGTTATTTCTCCCCTCTTTTCCAGTAGAATATTGTACACCTACCAACCTGGGGAGTTCATCTTTCAGTGTCCTATCTTTTTGCCTTTTCATACTGTTCATGGGGTTCTCAATGGAAAAATACTGAAGTGGTTTGCCATTCCCTTCTCCAGTGGACCATATTTTGTCAGAACTCTCCACCATGACCCATCCATCTTGAGTGGCCCTATATGGCATGGCTCATAGTTTCATTGAGTTAGACAAGGCTATGATCCATGTGATTCACTTGGTTAGTTTTCTGTGATTATGGTTTTCATTCTGTCTGCCCTCTGATGGATAAGGATAAGAGGCTAATGGAAGCTTCCTGATGGGAGAGATTGATTTTGGGGGAAACTGGGTCCTGTTCTGATGGGCACGTCTGTGCTGAGTGCAGTTCAGTTGCTCAGTCATGCCTCCATGGACTGAAGCACACTAGGCTTCCATGTCCATCACCAACTCTAGGAGCTTGCTCAAACTCGTGCCCATTGAGTGGGTGTTGCCATCCAACCATCTCATCCTCTGTTGTCACCGTCTTTCCCAGCCTTCAATCTTTCACAACATCAGGGTCTTTTCCAATGAGTCAGTTCTTCACACCAGGTGGCCAAAATATTGGAGTTTCAGCTTCAGCATAGTCCCTCCAATGAATATTCAGGACTGATCTCCTTTAGATGGACTGGTTGAATCTCCTTGCAGTCCAAGGGACTCTTAAGAGTCTTCTTCAGCATCACAGTTGGAGAAAAGCACCAATTCTTCAGTGCTCAGCTTTCTTTATAGTCCAACTGTCACATCCATTCATGACAACTGAAAAAACCATAGTTTGACTAGACAAACCTTTGTTGTCAAAGTAATGTCTCTGCTTTTTAATATACTGTCTAGGTTGGTCTGTATACAACTTTCTCAAGAAGCAGGTCAGATGGGCTGGTATTCATATCTCTTGAAGAATTTTCCACAGTTTATTGTGATCCACATAGTCAAAGGCTTTGGCATAGTCCATAAAACAGAAATAGATGTTTCTCTGAAACTCTCTCGCTTTTCGATGATCCAATAGATGTTGGCAATTTGATCTCTGGTTCCTCTGCTTTTCAAAACCAGCTTGAACATCTGGAAGTTCCTGGTTTATGTATTGTTGAAGCCTGGATTGGAGAATTTTGAGCATTACATCGCTAGCGTGTGAGATGAGCACAATCGTGTGGTAGTTTGAACATTCTTTGGCATTGCCTTTCTTTGGTATGGGATTGGGATAGATGCCATGCCATCATGGCATCCGGTCCCATCACTTCATGGCAAATAGATGGGAAAACAGTGGAAACAAGGGCTTACTTTATTTTGGGGGGCTCCAAAATCACTGCAGATGGTGATTGCACCCATGAAATTAAAAGACGCTTACTGCTTGGAAGGAAAGTTATGACCAACTTAGACAGCATATTAAAAAGCAGAGACATTACTTTACCAACAATGGTCCATCTAGTTAAGGGTATGTTTTTTCCAGTAGTCATGTATGGATGTGAGAGTTGAACTATAAAGAAAGCTGAGCATTGAAGAATTGATGTTTTTGAACTGTGGTGTTGGAGAAGACTCTGGAGAGTTCCTTGGAATGCAAGGAGGTCCAACCAGCCTATCCTAAAGGAAATCAGTCCTGAGTGTTTGTTGGAATGACTAATGTTGAGGCCTAAACTCCAGTACCTGGCCACCTGATGCAAAGAGCTGACTCATTTGAAAAGACCTTGATGCTGGGAAAGATTGAAGGTGGGAGAAGCAGTGGACAATGGAGGATGAGATGGTTGGATTGTATCACCAACTGAATAGACATGAATTTGGGTAAACTCTGGGAGTTCATAATGGACAGGGAGGTCTGACCTCCTTGTGCTGCTTCCATGGAGTCGCAAAGAGTCAGACATGACTGAGCAACTGAACTGGACTGAACTAGGTTGGTGATAGCTTTTCTTCCAAGGAGCAAGTGTCTTTTAATTTCATGGCTGCAGTCACCATCTACAGTGATATTGGAGCCCCTCCAAAATAAAGTCTGTCACTGTTTCCATTGTTTCCCCATCTATTTGACATAAAGTGATGGTAAATCTTAAATCCAATTGTTTTTGTTGATAAGTGGGGCTGGGTTCCCTCCCTGCTGTATGACCTGAGGCCAAACTATGGTGGAGGTAATGAAGATTATGGACCTGCTTCAAATGGACACACCGCCACACCCAGTGCCCACGACTCTGAAGCAGGCCACTTCCCACCCATGTCTCCACTGGAGACTCCTGGACACCCCAGCCAAATCTAGGTTAGTTTCTTTTGGGGTCACTGCTCCTTTGTCCTGTGTCCTGGTATGCACAAGGTTTTGTTTGTAACCTCCAAGAATCTGTTTACCCAGTGCTATGTAAGTTCTGGTGGCTCTTCAGTGGAGTTAATGGCAATCTCTTTCAAGAGAGCTTATGCCATACCCAGGTCTGCTGTATCCAGAGCTCTTGCCCCTGCAGCAGGCCACTGCTGACCCATGCCTCCTCAGGAGACACTCAAACACTCAAAGTCAGGTCTGGCTCAGTCTCTGTGGGGTCTCCTGGTGCTCACAAGGTTTTGCTTGAGCCCTCTGAGTGTCTCTGATGGCTATGGGGTTTGATTGTAAACTCAATTTCACCCCTCCTACTGTCTTGCAGGGGCTTCCCCTTTACCTTGGATGTGGGGTCTTTTTCTGGTGGGACCCAACATTCTCCTGTTGACAATTGTTCAGCAATGAGTTGTAATTTTGGAGTTCTCACAGGAGAAGATGAGGGGATGTCCTTCTACTCTGCCATGTTGATTATCAGATTATCAGACTTGTGTGTTGAGTTGGTACTATCACACATTGTGTCTGTTTATTTTTCGCTTGTTGTGTTTTCAATAGACAAGAGCTCCAACAGCAGATTAGCCTCAGTTTGATGGCTAAATCAGTGTTACACTTTTAAAATGATCATGTGTATAAAATATACAGAAAACACTACAACAGAAAGAAGTTAATATTTTGCTATATTTGTTTCAGATCTCTCATTTTGTTTCACTCTCTCACTTTCTGTGAAATAACATGTTAACGGCTGAAGTTCTGTACACCTTCGGTCCTTTCTCCACCTGACTTCATCAGAGATCATTATTACTATGGTATTGAAAGGCCTAATTTCATTCACGTTTCATATTTTTAATACTCAAATTTTATAAACACAAGAAATAGGTAATATTGCCATTTTTTTCATGAAATGTATGTAATTCCTTTTGCAATTTATGTCACTTAAGTTTCTGAATCATAACCTTGTTGACATATGTTGATTTAGTTTAACAGCCATGAAATATTTTAATATGTGAAAAGCCGCATTATTGGATAAAATCTGTTTTTACTGAATCTGAAATTTAAAATATTGTATTTTTAAATGAGAATATGAAGTAAGAATTAATAAGCAAAAGAAATTGTAAAGTGGTTTGATTAACAAAATTATGAACTATACATAGTGAGAAGTATGTCAGTAAAATCACTATAAATGTTCCAAAACAATTGGTAGTTGAATTCGGTTCTCAAATACTACTAAGGAATAACTAATAAGTGCCTTAGTTGTAACTGGACAGACATTTTTAAAACTTCCTAACTTAAGATATTAGAGCATAATATAAACTCTCATTTTTAGAAACTGTTTTGCTTTGATTTTTATTTTTAATCACCACTTTACTGTATACTTTCCTTATAGGAGATTCCTTGGAATCATTCATGGTTTGTGGTTCTGGAACCCCTCCAGTTGGTTTACATCTGATAGGCCCTTTGCATTGTTTGTGCAAAAGTTGAGACAGAGGCCATTAGAACTTATCTTAAATGGAATAACCACAAACCATAACTAATATTAATATAAACATATAAACATACTTTACCTAAAAGGATCTTATCTGAACATCCCCCTGGTAGATTTAATATTTTAATGCAGTTCCACATGTATCAGGAGAATAAAGTCTGTGGAAAAGTGTTTCTAAAATCAGAGACACTTGAATTTAAGGCTTTGATCTATCTCTTATTATTCAAATTTTACTTTGGACAAGTTTTTTTTTTTTTTTTTCAATTTCCATTTATCAAATATTCACTATTTCCAAGTCAGGGTATGTAGGCACTTTATATGCATAATTTATAATCCCCATATTACTTTATGAGATAGAAATCATTATCATTGTTTTAACCTCCAATAAGAATCCTGGGGTTCACAGTATTTTGTCCAAAATCTCACAGCCAGTTAATAGTAGAAAAGATTCAAGCCAGCATTTCTGACTTTGGTAATTTCCACTACTTTAATTTTCATGCATGAAGTACATTAAATAATTTCCCCCCAAATATCTATTCACCAGGAATATCAGAATGTGAACATAGAGTCTTCACAGTTGTAGACAGTTTAGGGCCTAGGGATGAAATGATTCCGGATTTAGCATGGGTCCTAAATCCAATGACTGGTGTCTTTAAAAGAAGAGGAGAGGACATGGAAAGCAGGGTAGAAGGCCATTGAAAATGAAGGCAGGGATGGAGTTATGCTGCCACAAGCAATGGATTGGTAATGGCCACTAGAAGCTGGGAGTAGGCAATTCTCTACTAGCTTTAAATAGATTATGATCTTGCCAATACCTTGATCTGGTTTCCAAAACTATGTGAGAATACATTTTAAACCACCTAGTTTGTGGTGATTTGTTATGGCAGCCTTAGTGCATGAATACAATGCTATGATATCACTAAGGAAAGACCTAAAATATTTATGCATAGTGTTAAATACTGAGCATTGTTTACATACCAAGACCATAGTGGACACTCATCGCTGCTATGAAGCAATGAAACCAGTGAAAACAATGACCAAATTGGGCCTCCTCTTGGATAATAACGAATAACAAGTAAAGAAATTACTTGTTATTTGTGACCCCTGTGTAGTCCATGGGGTCACAAAGAGTCACACACAACTGAGCAACTTTCACTTCACCAGCTAGAAGAAACACATGAAGATTTTCTTTTAGGCAGACCTGATGCATTGTGAGTAAGTTGACTTGATTTAAACTTCAGTTCAATTCAGTTCAGTCGCTCAGTCGTGTCCGACTCTTTGCGACCCCATGAATCTCAGCATGCCAGGCCTCCCTGTCCATCACCAACTCCAAGAGTTCACTCAGACTCACGTCCATCAAGTCAGTGATGCCATCCACCCATCTCATCCTCTGTCGTCCCCTTCTCCTTCTGCCCCCAATCCCTCCCAGCATCAGAATCCTTTCCAGTGAGTCAACTCTTTGCATGAGGTGGCCAAAGTACTGGAGTTTCAGTTTTAGCATCAGTCCTTCCAAAGAACACCCAGGGCTGATCTCCTTAGAATGGACTGGTTGGATCTCCTTGCAGTCCAAGGGACTCTCAAGAGTCTTCTCCAACACCACAGTTTAAAAGCATCAATTCTTCAGCGCTCAGCCTTCTTCACAGTCTAACTCTCACATCGATACATGACCACAGGAAAAACCATAGCTTTGACTAGACGAACCTTTGTGGGCAAAGTAATGTCTCTGCTTTTGAATATGCTATCTAGGTTGGTCATAACTTTCCTTCCAAGGAGTAAGCATCTTTAAATTTCATGGCTGCAGTCACCATCTGCAGTGATTTTGGAGCCCCAAAAAATAAAGTCTGCCACTGTTTCCACTGTTTCCCCATCTATTTCCCATGAAGTGACAGGACCAGATGCCATGATCTTTGTTTTCTGAATGTTGAGCTTTAAGCCAACTTTTTCACTCTCCACTTTCACTTTCATCAAGAGGCTTTTTAGTTCTTCTTCACTGTCTGCCATAAGGGTGGTGTCATCTGCATACCTGAGGTTATTGATATTTCTCCCAGCAATCTTGATTCCAGCTTGTGCTTCTTCCAGCCCAGCGTTTCTCATGATGTACTCTGCATATAAGTTAAATAAACAGGGTGACAATATACAGCCTTAACGTACTTCTTTTCCTATTTGGAACCAGTCTGTTGTTCCATGTCCAGTTCTAACTGTTGCTTCTTGACCTGCATACAGGTTTCTCAAGAGGCAGGTCAGGTGGTCTGGTATTCCCATCTCTTTCAGAATTTTCCACAGTTTCTTGTGAATACTCTTACAACACTTGTTTTCTGTAACATTGGCGGTAATGTCTCTTCTTAGATTCCTGATTTTAGTACCTTAGTCTTCTCTCTTTTTTCTTTTTTAATGTTACTAAAAGTTTGCTCAGTTTTCTCAGAGTAACTCCCCTAAAGTACAATCCAGTCATGGAGCAGAGGCACTAGCCTGTGGTCATCTTAGCTTCCTCTTCTGAAATGGCAGAATAGGATAAATGTAATTGGAATGTCAGTTAGGATAAAGGTAATTGGAGATTTTACCTTTTTGCACCAGGGTAGAATCACACGGTACAAGTGGGAGTTGGGTGGAGAGAGGGAACTCCAGACCTCTCAGCTGCTTGCATTAAAACAGAGCTTCTGCAACATGGAACAGGGTTGGGGGATGAGAAATACTCACATTCTACCCCTCCCAGGGAGATACCATAGCCCTAGACTGGGACTGGAAAGTGAGGGAGCCCATTATTCTTTGGCTTCATCCAACAAGAGTAGAATTTTCATCATCAGATAGGAAAAAATGAGGAAAGAAAAGGAGAAAGAGGCTTGGTGGCTCAAATCCCACAGATTTTCATTCTTACAGGTATTTAGAATGTTATCTTGAATAAATATTTCTCCATCTCCTGGGGGACATTAGGATGATTTCTGGAGACTTGAATCCTTTTTTTGTATTTTTATATAGTTTTCATAAGTTATAGTTATTCCACTGGGGAGAAGTCAGTGCAGTTGATCATGCTATAATTTCAGAAGTGCCTCTAAGCATATGGAGGACTGTGAAAGATAATTTCTTTTTTTTTTTTTTTCTGCGTGGGTGGTTTCTTTTTTGGCTTTTATTTTATTTTTATTTTTTTTATTATTTTTTTTTTATTTTTAATGAATCCACCACAGGTATACATGTGTTCCCAACCTGAACCCTCCTCCCTCCTCCCTCCCCATACCATCCCTCTGGGTCGTCCCAGTGCACCAGCCCCAAGCATCCAGCATCGTGCATTGAACCTGGACTGGCATCTCGTTTCATACATGACATTTCACATGTTTCAATGCCATTTGCCAATTTCTTTGTTTAAGAAATATATCTGAAAATTATAAATTATTATAAATTAATTAATAAATCATTAAAAATAATTGAAAAATTATATCTGGAAAATGATAAAAATAATATTATAAAAATCATTGATTGAAGGTATATTTAAGCATAGATATATAAAAGAAGATATATCAGACTATTTCTGATAAAATTTTGAGTTTCTAAGATATTAAAATATATCAAAATAAAAACACAATACATGATAAATTATATAATATCTATTGATATAATTTTTATGGATCTTCAAGATGATAATAGTTGAACACAATAGCACAGTTGCATGTTTACTGAAATAAAAAGAAAGATAATTATACATATTCTAAACTTATTATTCTGATGCAACCACAGACATAGAAACTCATACAGATCTCTCAAAAGTTACTAAGAAAACTTTAATCTTTACATGAAACAATCAGTCTGTTTTATTTGTTAAATTGGTATAGTCTTGTAAATGAAGATTCTTTAAAAAGTGAGTTTTTGCCAACACATTTTGGCAGTCTGATAAATATTTTGCTATTCATTAATTGTATTTGCAACATTTAAAATTGTATGGTATTCCTTGAGAGTAATTATTTATGAGTTACATGATACCATTTATAGTCATTATACTTGAAGAAGTACTGCCATAGATTTCCAGATTTATCTTCTTATACTGAATAAGTATACTCCATAAGTAAATGGAGAAAAGTTGGGAAACAATCTATAAGCATAAAGTTTATTCTAATATGATCTTCCAAAAGTTTGAGACTAAATTTTTAAAAGCAAAGAAAAAGTAAAGTGAGTGACAATGTAAAAGCTGGAGAAACCACTTAAAGAAAGTTGTAAAATAAAAAAAAAATAAAAAAAAAGAAAGTTGTAATCACTGGTGAAAATTTTCTGAATATTTCTGTGTATTTTCTCTTATTAGTATGCTTTCCCTCCAAATATGTTCAAAATGTTTGTAATTCTAATGTTTAAAAAATATTGAAAAAAAATTTCAAACTCAATCCTGAGGACACATAGAACATGTGTGCAACTTTAGAGTACTATAAGGCATAGTCTGTTAGGAAATTGATATGCAGGAAGAACGCAGCAACAGAGTTTTGGGGTTGGTATTCGGAAAAAAGTGTGAAAAGTCCAGAGGTTGGGTCATTTGCAACCATGGCATTGTCTTTAGACTTTTTTGTATAGTTAAGTAGATACTGAGCAGAGATAAAATATAAAAGGAAAGATGAGGTGAGTGGTGGGTTATTGAAATCTGATTTCTGATTTCTGTCTAAGGAGAACAATGAAACAAAGATAAGAAGGCCTCTAAACATCCCCCCCCAAAAAAATAATAAAAAATAATATTTAAAATCTCTTTTGACATGAAACATCAGGGTTTTTTAAAAAATGTGTATAGGCTAAATGCAATTAGTGCTTATTTTTGGTTACACAGTTTAACTGATGCTACCTGCTCTAATACATACTTGGCAGCATTTCAAAAAACCAAACAGATGTTTTCTGTTATCCATAGAGAGAAGGGTTGTCTGTGTGTTTGTGTGTGGGAGGGTCTATAGCCATCCACTGGAAGTTACAGGTGGTTCCCAGTGCTACCAGCACCTTTATCTTCAGTCATGTTAAGTATCATTTTGTTAACATTATTCCTTTTATGATTTTGAGATGGAAAATTAGTTTAAGAAAGATTCTTTTTTCACTTTGTGAATATTGAATGACATATGTTAGAAGTATATAAAAGTACATAACATATTGGAATCTGTTTTAAATATATGTTGTATTTAAGGATAATATTGAATTTTCTCTACATGAAATTAGAAAAAATATGGCAATTAATATGTTATTTGTACATACACAGAAAGATGTTATATTTTCATATGTTAATTTACATAGGGACATTTTCCAAAATGTCTTTCTTTTGAAGCATGCAATAATTTGGGCAGCATTATAACACAGATAAAGCAGTTTGCACTTAGTCAGTTGTCCATCATATTAAAGAAGCAATTTTCTATGTACATTAAAAGATCTTGTATCCTAAAAATATACAGAGAATAGAAACATAAAACTATAAGAAACTGATAGATGAATGGGTCAGTTGCATGGTGATGCAGGATAACTAGACCTTTGTGAGGAATTACTTTATAGCATATACAGATGTTGAATATTAATATTGTATATCTGAAATACTATATAAGTTTTGATAGAATTTACCCTCAATTTTAAAAAGAGAAAAAATGAAACAAATAATATGGATTAATTTAAATGCTTTGCCAATGTACTGAAATATAATGAAAAGTTGATTTTATATACCAGTTAATCATAGAACAACCAGTGTTTAAATGTACAAATGATTTTGATAAACATCTTGAAAAACATTGACTTCTCTAGATACTACTTGATGACTACCTTTTATTTTTTCTTATTTCTACATTAAACCTGTGCTTTAAGTGGCATTACTTACTGAAATTCTACATGTGTAAAAGGTTTATACTATAAGAGATACCAGGAGGTAACACAGAAACCACAAATGTCCATGCCTGACCACAGAATTCCTGCATCTAAAAATAAGATTGTTTCAAACCCCCTGTTTCCCAACCCAATGGTTTGATGAGCAGTGAAGTCCTAATTCTGTAGACTTGACAAGTATATACATGTTTTTCTGAACCCTTCATTTTTAGGGATCTAAAATCTTACCTTCTCAAAACTTTAGAATACTCTGCAGAATTCCACATCTTCATTAACATGTACCTAGCAAAAACCGTCAACAGAAAGTCCCATAAAAAAAGTCAGAATTTACAGAAACTGTGTGTGTACGCACCTAATTATGGGTATAAGAGACATGTGAGGTGATAATTTAGCAGGAATACCTTTCTCATTACACAGAAAACAAAAATATAAATGCGTTATTTTCCAGAACTTTAAAAAGTGTAGTGTTGAAAATGACATATGTATACAGAGATAACTACATTTAAAAGTGGGACATGATTTGTTATTATGTGGAAAATATGGACATAAATTATATACGTAACAAACACTGTCATTTTTATATTTAGAAATTGGTTGAGGTAAAATTGATTGAATTTGGAGACCTCGACATTTTCCTAGATTAAATAAAAGGCCAACTGAATATAGATGACACTCTTTCACATAGCCATGTGACTTCAAATTAGTTGTTAGAGTTGATGGAGTATGATAAACACATGCATACATTCATGAATACATCCGTATATAAATACATGCATACTTTGGAAATTGGGTAGAGCATAAAATCACATTAAAAAAATAGTTATTTTCATCTTTACAATTCCAAGATAATTCTGCTATACTTCTAGTTCAGGAAGGTGTTAATTGTGGAAATATGCCACTTTCTTTGACAAAATTTTTCATAAATTTGATATAAAAGCTACATTATTAATTATCTGTGACATAAGTTTATTTGGGATGTAATTTTAATTTCTCCTCTCATTTAATCTTACAGAAAACTAAAATACATGAATGCTATTTAAGTATTAATAGTTAATGCTTCTTTGATAAAGATTTGACATTAGTGTATAATTGTAAGTTTGTATTTACTTTTCTTACTGAAATGTTAAGAACTTGAATTAGATACTCAGTGATGTCTGTGATTTTAAAAAAATGGTTAAGAACTACTGCCTTAAGTTTGAGCAGGTTTAGCCCCCTGAATCATATTAAAGCAAATATAATATGCTAGTGCAATTAGAAGGGATAATGAGTATTAAGTCTATTTAGGATATTAAATCTTTAAAATGAGACATGTAACTGCCTATACAAAATTAAAAAGAAATGTCATTTTGCTTCTAATAAATATTCTGGGATATTTGGAAGAATTGGCATACTCCCAGGATATAGTGAGTGCCAATAAGAAAGTCATCTAGGACGTATTGGTGTTGCCAGTTATTTCACAGAAACCAACACTATAAAGCAATCATCAGTTCAGTTCAGTTGCTTAGTCATGTCCAACTCTTTGAGACACCATGGACTGCTGCACCCCAGGCCTCCCTGTCCATCACCAACTCCCGGAGTTTATTCAGACTCATGTCTATTTAGTCTGTGATGCCATCCAACCATCTCATCCTCTGACATCCCCTTCTCCTCCTGCCTTCAATCTTTCCCAGCATCAAGGGCTTTTCAAAGAGTCAGCTCTTCACATCAGGTGGCCAAAGTATTGGAGTTTTAGCTTCAACATCAATCCTTCCAATGAACACCCAGGACTAATCTCCTTTAGGATGGACTGGCTGGATCTCCTTGCAGTCCAAGGGACTCTCAAGAGTCTTCTACAAAGCCACAGTTCAAAAGCATCAAAGCAATCATAAAAGCTATCTAAACTGAATATTAGTTGTTATAAGTGCAACAAGGGAAAGTTTTAATTTATTAAGTTGCCTTGAATTTTTCATCATTGTCAGATTTAACTTTACTTTGTATTACCACACAATTATCTTTTTTTTTATTCTCTGTTTTACAGGGATTAAAATTGAAATAATTGAAAAAGAGAAATTAGAGTTTGTTTTCATCTTTACGAGTAAATTAAAAAAATGGAGTTCTCCTATGGATTATATGAAATTAGTACAATCTTAATCCTTAAATTTGAGAAAAAAAACCCAAGTGGTAATTATAGATTTGCTTCCCTGGTGGCTTAGACAGTGAAGAATTCACCTGCAATGTGGGAGACCTGAGTTCAATCCCTGGTTTGGGAAGATCCCCTGGAGAAGAACGTGGCAACTCACTCCAGTATTCTTGCCTGGAGAATCCCCATGGGCAGAGGAGGCTGGCGGGCTACAGTCCATGGATTGCAAACAGGTGGACATGACTGAGCAACTAAGCACAGCAAAATTATAGATTAACCTATATTAAATGCTTAAAACTTAAATAGTAAAAATTGAGTACCATGTTAGAAAAATATTTCACTATATTCAATTCAAGTTTAGGGATACAAAGATGATTTGATATAAGAAGGTTTATTAATAGATTGATAATATGTTGATTAAATCATAAAACATTTGAATATATGTATATATGTATAACTGATATTTGGTAAAATCCAATAGCTATTCCTAATAAAAATGTATAAATAAGAATGGAAATCTTTAGGTGATAAAGACAACTTATTTTAAACTTATTTTACTATATTCACTAGTAAAATTGCAGAGGAATTTTTTCCAGATGTTCAAAATGAAATCATTATCACTTTGCTATTTAATACAGTGCTTATTTACAATTATTTTCACATTTTACAAATATTTAAATGTCACTACATTCCCCTTTTTTAATCATGACCACATTTAATATAAAATGATAAAAGATATATCTATAAAAAGTAAGACTTTTATGTGATATCTTAGCAAATATAGATTCATATACTGTCAAATTTATACCCAGACTAATACTGAATCATTGGACATTTTATTTTAAAATACAGAAACTCTAAAATATATTGTTGAGTAAGTTTGCAATTGTCAATATTTCAGAAAGTCTTTCTTTTTTCTGAAATAAAATCTATTCCACACATTTTGTTAAAATGTCCTTAATTTTCTGAAAAATGGTGATAGCAGATGATAGTTTTAATTTTGTTTTTATATTCACACTTTGCAGAGTGAGATAGTTAATATATATGCATAAACAGACAGATTCACACACATTATAACATTTATTAATCATCCATTTTTCTTTTACACTCGATTTATGAAAACTCTGGCAAATACAGTATTATAGCTGACTTTCACATGCCAGAAAGGTCAGTCTAACTAAAAAGCCAGGGAATTTGTAGTGAATTTTGTGTAATACAGCAAGAAAAATAACACATTTGATAATGTTTCAATGACTTTATAAAAGCAAAGCACCTGTACAAAAAGAATTTTGCCTTGTTATCACATGAGACAGGGAACTGGCAGAATGCTGCTTTAAAGTGCCACAGCATCCACAGCTAAACGAACATGCTGCTTTTAGCAACTGAATGCCAGTGGCCAGGAGATCCTAACAGGATAACTGTAAGGATCAAAGGAATGATTCATGTAAGAAACTTGGAACAAATACGTTATCCTAAAGCCATCAATCAATCAAAAGCAATTAAGCATGACACTGATCAAATCCTAACAATGGCTGCATTATTATTATTGTAAATCTGTTAAAGATATAATTCTTTAACTGATACACTTTGTAAAAGTAGTAATCCAATCCAATAATCTAATATTCTTTCCAAGTATAGTTACATAATTAGGTAGACTACTTTTCTTCTACTGAAAAATTGCTTAAATTATTTTCTAATAGATATTTTAAGAATACACTTTCCATTAAGTTGCCACTAAACAATCAAAAAGTGATAAAATAATTAAAAGAAAAAAAATAGGTCTTTGCCAATTGACATCTAACTAAAAAAAGTACAAATATTTAAAAAGTCTTATTACCATGTTTTAATATAGTCAAATAAAAATGTTAGAACAAGATATAGCCAAGGGGTAAAATCAAGAGTTGGGGATAGAGATCATTAATTAATGTCATTGAATAGACTTCCAAAGAAAGTGTTAATTTGGTATTGATTGTACCATTAAAATGTAAATCTGGCTAAAGTCTTGGGTGCTATTATCCAAACAGAAACTACTATATAGTAAAGTAAAAAGATTGCCTAGTCTATCAAGCTGGCTAATACAAAAAATTGAACATCTTGTGATGAGATTGAACTTCTGTTGGAATCTTAATTTTTAATCTAAACAATTATTTTATATTTACCTTATCAAATTAGGTAAATGACTCTTAGAGACATAAACTTTAATTATAAACTACATCTTCATCTGAGAAATCTGTAAGAAGTTGTTTATGTAATCAACTTTCTTTGAGGAACTCATATTTATTTGGTTTAATGCAGAAGGACTGATAAGTGAGTCATGTAGACTTTTCCAGCATCTTTAATTCTGTGTATGGACATAATATCTATTTACTGTTGATTCTCATCTTTTATACAAGGCAAAGACAGTCTCAAATTTGGGTGAAATGTAAATTTATTGAAAGTCAAGTTTTCTTTTAAAAATATAATGATGAAGGAGTTTAATAATACATTAACAAACTTTAAAATGAACATGCTTAAAAATTCTTCAAATACAGCAAAACTTAATGACTTTTCTGTATTATTTATAGTCACAAACATGTGCATGTATACACGTGTACAAATATCTGGCAATATTAAAATACTAGGAACTCAGAGCAAAGGCTAACAGAGTTGAAACTGAGCATAGAAAGGTAAATGATTGGAACTTTAATTACTTGGATCCGTCATGCTTTGTAGCTATGTGTCAGCCTAAGTCACACAAGTGACATGGAACAAAGGCCATGGCCGCTTCAACATAGTAACATATTTCTAATCATTGATTAATAAATATGTTGAACTGAATGTGTGCTGTGAACTAAAAATAAAACTATAGAAATGTTGTACCTATATAAGCTTTATGTATTTATTATATCTACATCTATTTGTATTAATATGGAATATAGGTATATAAAATGTAAATTTAGATTAATTTATATCTGACACATATATGTTGAGAGTGATAGAAAGGTAGAATTCTCTATTTTAAAATTAGAAGCATTTAAGTAAGTGAATATAATAATGATATTTTTACACAGAGCAATAAACTGGTTTTTAGTTCATTTATGAAAAAATATAGGGAAAAATCACTGCAAAATGGTATATATAGGATTGAAACTGCTACTTGGTTGGCAGCTTTATTTTAAATGTTTGCCTCAGTAGTCTAGAATAATATGCATATAGTATTATAAAAGTGATAGAGGATTTTGAGCAAATGAAAAAAAAGCTATTAGTTTGCTTCCCTCTATGTCTCTAAACCGCAAAAATTCCTTTAACATTTGCAGACATTTTTAGGAGAAACGAATGAATGAGAAGAAAACTTACCCTCTTATAGTATATAGAGTTTTTCAGTATAAATCAATTTCCAACAAGGCTTTGAAGTTTTCAAATTTTAGAGATTTGCCACTTTGTGGTTCCATGGAAAAAAAAGCATAACTAAAAATCTACTTAACTTATATATTAAAAGTTGTAACCAGAGGCCTCTTCATTCTAGGCAGCTCTTTGGGTTAAAGGCTGGAACTGGTTATTGATATGAGTTACTTTACTCAAAGGCATAACATGTCATTAAAGATCTTTTGTTTTTCTGTTATTGGTGATTATATCAAAAGTAGAATAAATGAATATCCTGTTTAATTTAAGCAAATTCACTGTTCAGTATATTACTGAGTACTTTAGTAGTCTTTACAAACGGATTTTTAGAATAATTTCTATAAGTATAAAATGTCCTCCTATAAATCTTTTTCTATGTAATTCTCTAATTTGGTTCAATTTTATAGACATTAGAACTTGAGTGCTTTCACATTTCCTATCCTTTTAAGGTTATCTTTTCTTTTTGTATCAGAAGTACAATAATTCAAGTCCCCTCTTGAAATAGAACAGTGAGTCCAATAACTTCCTGAAGTAATTCCTAAAAACTCTAGAGAATACAGACATATCCTGATGTTTCTTTTCATCTCTGTCTATAAACTGCACATCCTGTGGCCTCATCTCTGCTCCTCTGTGCCACTTGAAACATCTGCACCGAATGATACTTTGGAAGATCGATACTATAGTTCCTCAAAAAAATATCATTAGGGAATTCAAACAAATAATCAGAGTATTGAAAATTGTCTAGCAGACTTTGCCTGTAGTTCATTGATTTCCCCCTTACATTAGAAGGTCCTTGATGGCTATTTCTCCTTGTTCTCCCTGTCTCACTAATCTCTTTCCTCCTTGAGCTCATCTACATTCATCCCCTCACTTCCTTCTGTCTCTTTCCTCAGGTTTCCACTACATGAAGCTCAAGATTCCTTCTTAATATACCAATTATCACTCTGCTGAGATGCCCATTTTACACTATTCAACTGGTATAACCTTTCACACTATAATGAAAATAGTCATCAACCTCTTATGAAGAATTGACATTTTTCTTACTGAGCAAATATTTGGGCCTGCTGCCAACACAATACTGAGTAAGGTACTTGGCTTACATATTCATGACAAAGAGGGTTTATCAAAATGATTCATTTAAAAGTCTGACAGAAAGACAAATTTTGGCTTTCTTCTTTAGAACCACAGGACGGAATGTGTGAACAGATTAAATGTAGCTCATTTTCCCCTTCAAATCTTCTAGTAATCCAGGTCAGACATTGAGGAACCTGAATACTTAAAATAATTAAAAGCAAATAGAAATAACATTTCTCCCATTATCATTATTATTTTTTTTAATAATAATAAACTAGAGAGGAATTATGTTCCCATTTATGATGGAGTAGCATGTCTGAGGGGAAAAATAAAAAACCTGAAAGAAAACCCAAAAAACAAAACAAACAAAAAAGGATAAAGATGAATAATAATCAAACAGAGAAAACAGTTATCTGAAGTAATTGGACAGTAGGGACCAATACGGAAAAGGAAATGGCAACCCACTCCAGTGTTCTTGCCTGGAGAATCCCAGGGACGGGGGAGCCTGGTAGGCTGCTGTCTATGGGATCGCACAGAGTCGGATACGACTGAAGCAATTTAGCAGCAGCAGGGACCAATATACAGGTGGAAATGAGAAACAGTGGAAACCAGAAGAAAATGGAATAATATTTTTAAAGTACGAAAATAATAATAAAATTAATAATAATAATGACAGCCTAAAATATTATCTCCAATGAAAATACTCTGTAAAAATGAAGGCAAAATAAAGATGTGTCCAAACATGTGAAAATAGAGGATTCGTTGTTTGGCACTTACTCAGATAGAACTTCTAAGGGAGTTTTTAAGACCCCAAAAAAGAAAATAATCCAAGATTCCAAATAGAAGTACACATGCGTTGTGCAAAATAAAGAACAAAATGTTAAATATGTGGATGCTCCTGCTAAGTCGCTTCAGTCGTGTCCAACTCTGAGCGACCCCGTAGACGGAAGCCCACCAGGCTCCCCCTTCCCTGGGATAAATCCCCATAAATATTTTAGTAAAAAGCACCAATAACCTGCTATAGGTTTTGCAAAGAAATATATACATTTATATATATGACAATAATAACATAAAACGTATTAGAGGGGTAAATGGAGTTTAGAGGTTTCTGAGGGGTCCAAAAAAAATCAAAGCTATTTTTCTAATTTTAAGACCTTCTTTAACTTTTCATTGTATTGACATTCATTCTGTGCAAAAGTAATGCTGATATTTTGGTCTGAATCATGTCAGTGGCATCTAATGATATCAGGAATCACTGTATTCCTTTCATACACTCAAAAACAAACAGAAAACATTTTTGTCCAAGAATGCCCTTGAGAAGACATTGAAATACCATGATTGATGAAATGGGAAGCCCACGTAAAACTATTCCCTTGCACACCACAGTATGATGATTATTTTCAGGAAACTATCAACACATATGCACCTATTTGAGTTTGGAGCTGAACTAGTCACTTTTTTTTATTCAAACATTAAATTAAAAGAACGGCTAACAAGGACATGTTGTATTTTAGTTGCCCAGTCATGCTGACTCTTTGCAGCCCCATGGACTGCAGCACATCAAGCCTCTCTGTCCAACACCATCTCTCAAAGTTTGCCCAAGCTCATGTCCATTGCATTGGGGATACCATCCAATCATCTCATCCTCTGACACCGTCTTTTCCATCTGCCCTCAGTCTTTCCCAGCATCAGGGACTTTTCCAATAAGTCAGTTGTTCGCATCAGATGACAAAATTACTGGAGCTTCAGCTTTAGCATCAGTCCTTCCAGTGAATATTCAGGGCTGACTTCCTTTAAGATTGACTGGTTTGATCTCCTTGCTGTCAAAGGGACTCTCAGGAGTCTTCTCCAGGACCACACGTAGAAATAATCAACTCTTTGGCACTCTGCTTTCTTTACAGTCCAGCTCTCATAACTGTACATGACCAATGGGAAGACAATAGCCTTGACTATTCGGACCTTTGTTGGCAAAGTAATGTCTCTGCCTTCTTTACAGTCCAGCTCTCACAACTGTACATAACCACTGGGAAGACCATAGCCTTGACTATTCGAACCTATGTTGGCAAAGTAATGTCTCTGCCTGTCAACACACTGTCTAGGTTTGTCATAGCTTTCCTGCCAAGAAGCAAACATCTTCTTATTTCATGACTGTAGTCACCATCCTCAGTGATTTTAGAGCTCAAGAAGAGGAAATCTGTCACTACTTCCACATTTTCCCCTTCTATTTGCCATAAAGTAACAGGGTCAGATGCCATGATCTTAGTTTTTTTAATATTTCGTTTTAAGCCGGCTTTCACTCTCTTCCTTTGCCTTCATCAAGAGAATCTTTAGATCCTCTTAGCTTTCTGCCATTAGAGTGATATCATCCACATATCTGAGGTTGTTGATGTTTTTCCCACCTGTCTTGATTCCAGCTTGTAACTCATCCAGCCCAGCATTTCTCACAATGTGCTCAGTGTATAGTGAAAGAAACAGTGTGACAGCAGACAGCCCTGTTGTACTCCTTTCTCAATCTTGAACCACTCAATTGTTCCATTCAGGGTTCTAACTGTTGCTTCTTGACCTGCATACAGGTTTCTCAGGAGGCAGGTAAGATGGTCTGGCATCCTCATCTCTTTAAGAGCTTTCCACAGTTTGTTATAATCCACCCAGTCAAAGACTTTAGCCTTTAGCATAGTCGATGAAACAGAGGTAGATGTTTTTTCTGGAATTCCCTTGCTTTCTCTATAATCCAGCAAATGTTGGCAATTTGATCTCTGGTTCCTATTCCTTTTCTAAATCCAGCTTGGACAGCTGGAAGTTCTTGGTTTGCATAATGCTGAATCCTAGCAAGCAAAATTTTTTTCTGCCTGCAGCATGAGACCTGTGTTCAATCCCTGAGTTAGGAAAACTCTCTGGAGAAGGAAATGGCAACCCACTCCAGTATTCTTGCCTGGAGAATTCCATGGACAGAGGAGCGTGGCAGGCTACAGTCCATGGGCTTGCAC
>NW_011494711.1:616370-630065 GCF_000754665.1 Bison bison bison | reverse complement strand
ACTGAGCGACTATCATGCACTCACTTGAATTTTTCAATATGGCCTCAAAAGCACAAACAATGAAATCAAAATAAACAGGACTACATCAAACTATTGGGTTGGCCAAAAAGTTCATTTGAATTCTTCCATAACATTTGTGGATACTCTATTCCATTTCATTAATCTATATTTCTAGTATGGCAAATGGACACTTTCTTGAATACAGTGGCTTGAAAACAAACATTGAAACTAGTCCTACAAATTTGTTGCTCTGTTAATACTGTTTTTGTTCTACCTAAACTATTGCATTCTCTTAAGAATATTAGAATCAGTTTATCAATTTTCACAAAAACAACTGGTTTTGATTTTGATTAAAATTTTGATTAAAAATTTGTGAGTTTTAAAAAATATGACAAGAGAATGAGAAAAAAAATATAGACTGAGAGGAGACATTTGCAAATGATATATTTGATGAAGGACTTGTACCCAGAATATATAAAGAACTATCAAAACACAATAATAATAACAAATAACAAAAAATAAAAAGTGGGAAAACAATTTAGCTACATTTCACCAAAGAAGATATATGGCTGGTAAATAAGAACAGTAAAAAATGTTCAATATTATCAATTATTAAGAAATGAAAATGGAAACTACCAATTGTACTAAAAAGTCAAGAGAATGGCTAAAATGGAAGACATTGATTATGAAAATGCTGGTATGAATATGGAGGAACTACACCTCTCATATTGAATACATTGCCAGCAGAAATGTTAAACAGTGCAGCTACCTTGAAAACAGGTTAGAAATCTCTTACAAAGTAAACAGACACTTAACCATATTGCCCAGAATTGCACTCCAGGTATTTATCCAAAAGACCATATGTTTGTAGACATTCACATGCCCATAAAAAAAAAAAAAAACAAACAAACTTGTACACAATTGTTTGTAGCTGCTTTATTTTTAATAGCTCCCAAGTGGAAATAACTCAAATACCCATAATCATTTAAGTATATGAACAAATTATGATATATACACATAATGCAATATACTTAGCAATAAAAGTAGTGAACTATGTTAGTCACACAGTCCTGTCCGACACTTTGTGACCCCAGGGACTTTAGCCCACCAGCCTCCTTTGTCCATGGACTTCTCCAGGCAAGAATACTGGAGTAGGTTGCCATTCCTTGCTCCAGGGGATCTGCCTGACCCAGTGAACTATTGATACATGCAACACCATGGCTGAACCTCAAAATAATTATGGCTAATGAAGGAAGCCAGAACCAAAGAGAAAAAATAAGTGTATTCCATAAGATTACATTCATGCTGCTGCTGCTGCTAAGTGGCTTTAGTCGTGTCCGACTCTGTGCGACCCCAGAGACGGCAGCCCACCAGGCTCCCCTGTCCCTGGGATTCTACAGGCAAGAACACTGGAGTGGGTTGCCATTTCCTTCTCCAATGCATGAAAGTGAAAAGTGAAAGTGAAGTCACTCAGTTGTGTCCGACTCTTAGCGACCCCATGGACTGCAGTCTACCAGACTCCATCCATGGGATTTTCCAGGCAAGAGTACTGGAGTGGGGTGCCATTGCCTTCTCCTACTACATTCATATGGAAATATAAAAGGTGGAAACTAACTTATAGTGATAAAGTGTTGATCAGTGTTTGCTGAGGGAAGAGAAAGTGGAGGGAGGGATGGATTAACATGAGGCATGAGGAAACATTTGGGGATGGTGATAGGTTCATTATCTTGATTGAGGTGATATTTTCTCAAATGTATACATATGTTAAAATTCATCCAACTTTATGCGCAGTTTCAGTTCAGTTCAGTTGGTCAGTCATGTCTAACTCTGTGACCGCATGGACTGCAGCATGCCAGGCTTCCCTGTCCATCATCAGCTCCCAGAGCTTGCTCAAACTCATGTCCATCAAGTCAGTGATGCCATCCAATCATCTCATCCTTTGTCATCCCCTTCTTCTCCTGCCTTCAATCTTTCCCAGCAACAGGGTCTTTTCAAATGAGTCAGTTCTTTGCATAAGGTGGCCAAAAGATTGGAGCTTCACCTTCAGCATCAGCCCTTGCAATGAATATTCAGGACTGATTTCCTTTAGGATTGACTGGTTTGACCTCCTTGCTGTCCGAGGGATTCTCAAGAGTCTTCTCCAATACCACAGTTAATTATATGCTAGTTATTCCTCAATAAAGCTATTTAAAATTCAGAAGAAAACAATCAGTTTTAAGACAGAACATTTGTATTTTTCACAGTTGTCCCCTATTTTTTATGTAAATCCTTAAAAAATGTTTACAAAAATGCTATGTGGGTTTCTGTCATACAACAATGCAAATCAGCCATTGTTATATATTCCTTCCCTCCCTAGCCTCCCTCCCTTCCCCTCATCCAATCCCTCTAAGTCATCACAGGGAGTCCAGTATCAGACTTTGTGTGATCTGTACTTTTAGAATTCCTAGAGAAAAGAATTAGAAAAAAAAATCAAAAGTAAAATTATATTTTTAATAGGAGAGTTTGACTAATATGTAACTGCTATATAGTTAATTCTTAAGCTAACACTGTGTAGGAGCTAGTTTCTATAAAAGCAATTGAACCTAGTAATTTTCCTCAAATATCCTTAAAACATTGAGGACTTCCATTTCAGTGAAGAGACAGTAACTTTCATCTGAGAATCTTGGAAACTATTTTGAATTTCTGTACTGTTTTTCATTATGAAGAAGTAGTGGTCTGCAAATTGAATAATATTATAGACTAATTGAAATAGGAAGATTGGCAAGGAAATGTTTACAAAAATAATTTACATAGAAAAAAACTATGCAAGAATGATGCAAAATATTGAGAAACAGGAGACAGAGAAAGAAATTGGACTCAGTTGTGTGGATGCTACACCATTAACTAAGGGTATCACTGGGAAAATAACTTTAATGACCACTATCTGACTAGGGTGTTTTTTGTTTTATTATTATTATTCTTGGTGTTCTCTTTGTGTTGTGCTATTTCTAGGTTGTAGGATTTTTAAAACTTGTATTTTCAAGCACCACAGGATTAATAAAGCAAACATATGTATCCCCAAGTGAAGAAGTTCTCGAAGCATCTGTTGCTATTTTTCTTGTTTTAATTTTTGCTTTTCTTGTAGAAAATTACATTTTAGAGTTCTCTCTTCAAATCAAAGTTATAATGAAGAAGTACTAAAACTCAAATCAAATAATAATGAGTTGACTTTTTACATAGAATAATTAGTAATATAATAAATCTATAAAGTGATACTGATGGAAATTTATGCCTAGAGTATTTAATGCACCTTGTGAAACAGCTACATAATGACAATATTGGGAAATGTTTAAATCATGCATCTATCTTGAAACAGAAGACATATACTGAAAAGGAATACCTTTTCACCCTTTACACAAATAGTTATACCCATAATAGGAAAAAATGCCATAATTCACCAAGGAATTTGAGTCATATGTTTAAAAATAATATGTTGTAATTGTCAAAGATATCTAAAATTAACTTGTTATGAAGAACCAGAGAATCAATTCAATATCCTTTGCCAATTTTATAACATTAACAATGTACAGAATACCTTCTTAGCTAAGGGTAATGATCCAGATGATATCATTTTGGAAACCAAGGGGAAATGAATAAGCTTAGTGAGTTTATATGACCATAAATTTTTTAGAGCAATTAACAGTCCATAGTGGAAGATCCACGGAGAAGGCGATGGCACCCCACTCCAGTACTCTTGCCTGGAAATTCCCACGGATGGAGGAGCCTGGTGGGCTGCAGTCCATGGGGTCGCGAAGAGTCGGACACGACTGAACAATTTCACTTTCACTTTTCACTTTCATGCATTGGAGACAGCAATGGCAACCTGCTCCAGTGTTCTTGCCTGGAGAATCCCAGGGTCGGGGGAGCCTGGTGGGCTGCTGTCTATGGGGTCGCACAGAGTCGGACACGACTGAAGTGACTTAGCAGCAGTAGCAGCAGCAGCAGCAGAGGAAGATCCAAAACTGAGTTTCATTCCTGAAAAGAGGTTAAAATGATTAGATAAGAAGGTTAAAACTAGAGAAACATTACCTATGATTAATGTGAGATATTTTAGAAAGGACATTATGAAGCATTCATAACAATAAACTACATAAAAACCAAAGTATAGTCACTAAGGAATTCTCCAAAACTGATGAAAACTAAATAGTGGTTAAACAGAAAAAGGAAAGCATGTTTTGTGTAAATAAAGTTGACTTTTAAAGGAATGAAGGAATTCAGAAACATGGAGAAAAGACCCAGTTATATACATACATATCTATAGTAATATTAAGCCATTAGTATACATCAATAAAATTATATAATTTTAAGTTTCTTAATAGAGAAATGAAGGAATGAATTTTGAATAAATAATATCATTTTAAATATATTAATATCTCTATTAACTATCATTTTTAATAAATTTGTTTTTGTAATAACTAATAAAGATTTTTAGTAACATAGTTCAGTGTGAAATAGAGAAAAAGAAAGCTAAATTATAGTTCTTTACATTAAGTGTTTTGGGATTTCTTGTAGAATCTAACTGTAAGCTACTCTGTACTTCTTTATTCATTAATGACCCTTATAAAGAATACATGTTTACCATCATAAATGGGATCATAATAGAAGGATGGGCATGACATTGCTAAGTATAGCCAGAAATTTAAATGAAGAGATGGTAACAATGCTGAACTATCGCACTTACCAGTCTATAGAAAAACATATCCACAAGCACTGGAAGTCAACATAAGGGAAGTTAAGAAAATGTTAGCAAAAGAAGTGTTTCATAAAAGCTATCAAGGAAATGTATCCACCATTTCTATTTCCCCATCTCTTTGCCGTGAAGTGATAGGACCAGATGCCATGATCTTAGTTTTCTGAACGTAGAGCTTTAAGCCAACTTTTTCACTCTCCTCTTCTACTTTCATCAAGAGGCTCTTTAGTTCTTCTTTGTTTTCTGCCATAAGGGTGGTGTCATCTGCATATCTGAGGTTATTGATATTTTTCTCACCATTTCTGAGAAGCCAGTGATAAAAAAAAAAAGCCCACTTAGTGTTCTATAGAAAGCTCTAATTCTAATAATGAAAGTTTCTCTTTCAGTTTTTATAAGGCACATATTTTTTTTTTCAATTGTAAAAACCACACAGACTAAAATTTACCATCTTAATAATTTTTAAATGTACAGTTCAGTACCATTAAATAGATGCACACTGTTGTTTAACAGATCTCCAGAACTTTTCTCCTTTTGTGAAACTGAAATTCTATGTCCGTTAAACAATTTCCCATTTCCCCTCTCCTCTATCCCCATCTTCTTGCATTTTCTATGAATTTGACCCCTCTAAATACCTCATGTATGTAAAATTATAAAGGATTTGTCTTTTTGTGACTGGTTCATTTCAGTCAACATAATGTTTCAAGGGTCTTACACATTATAGTATGTAACAAAATGTCCGTCATTTGAATAATATTCCGTTGTATGTATATACCACATTTCCTTATCCATCTGTCTGTCAATGGACATTGGGTTGCTTTAATCTCTTGGCTATTGTGAATGATGGTGCTATGAACAGTGTATAAATATTTCTCTAAGACCCTGCTTTTAATTCTTTGAGAACTTGTCCTCCCTATTTACATCCTGATATATATTGAGGAGTAGTACTTCTGGGCTATACAGGAGTTTTAATTTTGGGGGAACTGCCATACAGCTTTCCATAGCAATTGTACCATTCCACAATTTCATCAAAGGTGTGCTCACATTCCAATTTTTCCACTTCTTTATAAGATACATATGTTTTGATATTAAATATTACATAATAAACACTCAAGTCATAGTGAGAGATCTCAGCATCCATACTGTTTCCCTACACTAGGGTTAAGCAGGTATTAAGATGTGTTGAGTTCGCTTTTCAGAAGGTTCTGTTTCTTAGGCAAACGTTTGTGGAATTGCAGGTGAGAATGTGATCCTACTGAAATATAGATGAGGATGTTTTGAAAGTTGTGGATATGAATGGAGAGATGTTCAGGAGTGAGAAAGATGGTCAGAAGAGGGATACCAGAATGGTTGGGAACAGGATTCTGCATGAAAGTGCTAGGAGCATTGTAGTCAACAAATTTAACTGTCTAGGCTTGAAATGCGAGTTGGAAAAGACTAAGAAATATGCGTACTTGGAACTGTGATGTGTGGTACAAAGGCTTTAGAGCCAAAAGACTTGGGCTTTGCCACCTGATCCATGTTGTATAACATTTGGCAAGAAAATCAATCTACCCGAATCACCATGTTCTCATATAGATGTAGGAATAAAAATTAAAAGTTTGCATATTTGTCTTAAAATTAAATAAGAAAATGAATTTGAACTTGTGTAACACTATGTCAATGGCTCCCCAGGTGGTTCAGTGGATAAAGAATCTTCCTGCAAAGCAGGAGATGCAGGAGACTTGGGTTCAATCTCTGGGTCGGGAAGATGCCCTGGAGGAAGGCATGGCAACCCATTCCAGTATCCTTGCCTAGAGAATCCCATGGACAGAGGACCATGGCAGTCCATAGGTCTGCAAAGACTCAGACACGACCAAAGTGGCTTGGCATACATACAGCACTATCTCAGACACTTAGTAGGCACTCCATGACTTTTACTTGGTTTCCCTATTTATGCTCTTGTTTTTGCCTACTTCTCCATATCAACATCAAAAAAAAAAAAAATCAAAACACCCTAATCTGCAGTTTCTGGCATTAAGACCTCAATTAAAAATATTCCTTCAATATAACATAATATAATATACTAGACACAAGTTGTGATTTTTCTATGATTTTTTAACATATAGTATTGTAGCATAGAAATTTATATTGACAGATAAGACCCCAGATAATGTGCTAACATCTCAGAATATGGGCTTCCCAGGTGGCTCAGTGGTAAAAAATCTACCTGCCAATGAAGAGATGTAGGAGCCACAGCTTCAATCCCTGAGGTGGGGAGATCCCCTGGAGTAGGAAATGGCAACCCACTCCAGTATTCTTGCCTGGAAAATTCCATGGACAGAGGAGCCTGGTGGGTTGCAGTCCATGGCGTCTCAAAGAGTTGTCTACGACTGTGTGACTGAGCAATATCTCAAAATACAAGATGAATATTTTTGTAAATAACTTAGCTGCATTTAAAAAAAAAGCTCTGAAAATATTTTTCTATAAAACATATATCTAAACTACCAAATCTATAAAACCTTAAAAGGTTAAAAATCAGATAACAATAGTAGTCAAGTATATTTTTGGGAAGATATTTTTATTATCCTTTACTAAATTTTGAACAGTTTTCTTTCCCCTGGAATAAATTATTGTACTAAAGTTTTAAGAATATAAATTCTTGCAAACATAATTTGTAGTGCTTTCTGAGATTTTCCTAATGGATTCATTACTTTTCATCCCAATTTTCCACAGCTTATATTTCTTTAAAGTTGTGTTGAGCAACTGTTTTCTTGAGAAAAATATTGGTAAAATATTCTGTTTTTCTTCATGTTGAACACAAGGATGCTTAGTCAGAACCGTAGCCTTCAGGCTATGGTCTTCTTACTTTTTTTTCCATTTTTATTTATTTTACAATTGATGATTAGTATACAACATTATTAAAGAATAGGGTAGCAGTACAAATAAACACTATTAAATCAGTAGAAATGTTTGAAATTTTATATTAAAATTTAAGATAGAAACATCAAATTGTGGTTGATTATTTCTTCTTTAAAACCTCAGTACACTTTGAGCCAGAATGACTTCTTTCTTATGAGTTATTCATTTACTACTATAATCACTGACTTTTCTTTTTCTGTTTAAAGATATACTACTTACTCAGACAAGGGCTTCATTCATATGTGTGATCAAATCTATGTAGCATGAACCTTTAATATGTTGCCTGTGACATGAAGATAACATCTACTCAGAATGCCCTTAAAATAATCAAACAATTCAGTTAAATGATGCTACATGTCTCACTTAATCCTTATCACTGTTTTCCTTCAGGCCATGACTCTTTGGTAAATTTTATCCTCTTATTATTAACTTAATAAAGACAGATGATGATGGAAATGAATACAAAGAAAAACTAGTAGTAACACATTTAAAGAATAAATGTTAATGAATTTTCTCTGCATTTTATAGCAGACTATATTGTTCCCTTTCCCTCAAACATTTTATTTTAATAACAGTGGTCACACACTCTTGCATGAAAATAAACACCCACAATCAGCAAATAAATACAAGTCACTCTAAAAATGCTCACAAAAAGATAATAACTTAGGTTGTTTTTTAAAACCATGCAAGCAACTTAGTGTGTATATTTAGAAATTTAGAAATTAACATCAGTTCTGTTCATTACATTTCAAAAGGAGGAGAAACAATAAGTCAAGTTGCCATGTAGTTTTTCATATTCATAGAGAGGAAAATAATGTTATTTACTTGATAGATGTTGACCATTGTTGTAGACCCATCTGTACCTATGGACATATGTAGAACTGTCTACTGAGACTAAAAAACAGTTATCTCACACTTCTTTTCATTAAAACAGAAAATTCAGTGAAGAAATGGATACTTTTCAAGAATCATATAAAAAGGTAGAAACCTCTTTTGCTATATGGTTATATTGCAACATCATAAAAGTGTAAGTTGGCTATTACAGAATTCAAAAGGATTATCCATGTTCAAAGAAAGGGGTGAACAGATGGTTTTCTTTCATAAACTTTTTTTGATTAATAAATTTCATCAAAATACAGAATAAGCATAAAGCTAGCGTTTGTTATCCGTGTGTAAATACCTATCAAATTTAAGACATTTGCCAAAAAATTATTGAAAAAACCAAAAGTAAACTATTTTGACAGGCCTATTTATGAATAGACATATTCTGGCATTTTACATGGAACCGTCAAATACTTCCTTTCCCACCTCATTTATCACAAGGTCTTGGCTGCTGAGACTGGCTGCCATCTTGTGATGGGAAGAGTTGCACAAAGTGTACATTGTCAGTGGTCACACTCACAAGAGGAATTGTCAGGGTCATACTGAAAAGGGGAATTGCAAAAGAGAATTAGAATATGCCTGAAGCTTGATACCTGCCAAGGAAGTGGAGGATAACCCTCTGCAATAAACTGATAGCTAGATCATTTAAGTATTAAATGTTTTGGTCAATAAAATCAGTGCTTGTGTTTTACCCAATATTAGTGAAGATGTCCACTCTCAACACAGAGCTTAACAGTTCCCATTCCAAGCTCATTTTCAACTTGAGATTAAGAGAGATGGATGCTGAATTTTGTGACAAAAGCAAACCAGATGAACAGTGTTAATATCTATCTACTCAGTGTGGGTTTTCAAACCCACCATTCTAAATCTCTCAGTTGCCTGCTCGTCTGTTTCTACACTAGATATTTGTAGGTATGAACGATTCCTGGCATACTTTAAGAGGCAGTTGTCCCATGATGATGAAGAAGTGTTTATGTGTGTTTGACTGGATACATTCTTCACTTTGTTACCATATGTGCAACATGGTCAGATGGTTAATGAGTTTTCAGGGCTGAAATGCATCTGGTCCAACTTTAAACTTATGGTTTATAATACTTCACTGGAAAGCATGTAATTAATCTTTCAGTGGATAATCTACCATAACTCCTAAACTAATTAAGAATAGATATTCTTTTTAACAGGATTTGAAAATTAAGTTTTATATAGGTTAAAGGAGGAAAAAAGCTTGTACAATGATAAAAAAAGTAATAACACCTCAGATAAAATTGATTCCCTTCCTCCTTCCTCCTCCACCAAATCCTGTTGATAGAATTATGCCTCTTCATTGAATGTGTGCTAATAGTCTTTCCCTTGAGGAAAAGGACAGTCTCTTATTCATCTATAAATTCTGAGCATCTGGCATGGAGTAAAAGCATAAAAGGTGTTTATTGATCAAAATATTATGGGAGTTATTTCAGAGATATTCCACCTTGTGATAACATGGATTAAAAAAACTGTGTAGGCAAACACATACAATTACATGTTGTATGTGTTTGCCTACATAGCACATATACAAATATATATATATGATTGTATGTATACAAATTTCACGAATAAACTGAGGGAAAGAAATTTTCAAAAATATATATATAGTCAGACTGGTGGTATTATTTCATTTGTGTTTCAAATGAAGAGAATCTGATGCTGAAGCTTATGTTCTTAACACTATGATATATGAGCCACTAAATAGTTCCTCATGTGGATCTAACACAATTTCTTTGATCATTCTATTCTCCTCAACCAAGTTGGCTTTTCTAATTTATTATAATTATAAATAATTATAAGGTATAAAGTAGAAATCTGCTAATAAAAAACCCACAAGTGGTGTTCAAGAATCATATGATATTACACTGGTTTTAAAAGAAAAATTTCTTTATAGAGCATTATAATTTACAATACCAACTGCATTTTAAATGTTGCAGATTTTTTCACACCTTTGGCATCATTAAGAATCTAAAAAATTTTTCCCTCCAAAATTCTGTTAGTGTTCAAAACAATGTTATTGTTATAATTTATGTATTTGATTCTAGCTTAAAAATTTCCTACAGTTTATTTACAGGTTTTATTTTTGCTCAAATTTTAAATTCATGCTAATCAAAAATGTGTCTGTTCATGTTTTAGTGTGTTTATTTCACATCAGTTTGTATGACCTAAATGATGAGTGACACGAGATCTTCATGGGCGTGAATGTGCCCTAGTCTTTTGTTTACTGTATTTTTCATGTACAATTTTTTCAATCGTGTTTAATTTTCAAATCAACTTGATTTTTCCTTAAATAATTCTATTTTGTTTGGCTCAAGATATTTTTGACTTGAAAAATTTCATAAGAATTCATTATTTTTTTCTATTTGAATTATTTTCTATTTCTTTAATCTAGCAGAAACACATTTTGGTTTGTTGGATGAAATGATCTTTCTTTATTTGAATATAGATCTTGAAATTATTTAACTTCTCCTGATTACAGGAATGTTGCCTACCGTGGTACCTTGCAGTGTCTGTAGCATGAAACATGCTCAACATATATTTGTGGAATTAAATTTGATTAGATGTCTGGCATATTGAAAGCACTCAGTAAAAATATATGTATCAATTAATTTTTTAATTTATTTATGTGTGCTCAGTCTCTCAGTCATGTCTGACTCTTTGTGACCCCATGGACTGCAGCCTGCCAGGCTCTTTTGTTCATGGGGATTTTCCAGGCAAGAATACTGGAGTGGATTTCCATGCCCTCCTCCAGGGGATCTTCCCAACCCAGGGACTGAACCTAGGCCTCCCACATTGCAGGCAGATTCTTTACCATCTGAGCCACCAGGGAAGTCCAAGAATGCTAGAATGGGTAACCTGTCCCTTCTCCAGGGGATCTTCCTGACACAGGGATCCAACTGGGGTCTCCTGCATTGCAGGTGGATTCTTACCAGCTGAGTTACCAGGAAAGTCCATATAATATGTTATACACACACACACACACACACACTGCTAGAATGAGTAAGCTGTCCCTTCTCCAGGGGATCTTCCTGACACAGGGATCCAACTGGGGTCTCCTGCATTGCAGGTAGATTCTTACAAGCTGAGTTACCAGGAAAGTCCATATAATATGTTACACACACACACACACGTGTGTGTGTATATATCCTGTATATATCTGTAGAATCCTGAGATTCTAAAAGCATATAAAAGCATTCCTAAAGCATACAATGAAGAACCAGTTCTATTGTAATCATCTGCAGCACTTTTGTGGGATCTTGTCATCTTATCAGATTTAGCAGATGCATCCTTAACTCGGTTATAATATTCTAAAAGGAATGTTCATTCATGCTCAAAGAAATCATCTACATCCTTTACTCCAGAAACAATGACTCCATCTGCTGATTTAACCATGTTTTTAAAGAAATCTTCTAGTTTCTCTTTTTTATTTTTTCCTCGCACACTCAAATCTTGATTATATTCCAGGAAGACATGGAAATTTAAATCTTTCCTCAAAATGGGATGTGCAGCCACACGACACAGAAACACTTCATGCATTGCAACCGTCTTCTTGAATATTGCCAAATACTCAGCTTCCAATTCCTGTTTCATCTTCGTGAATTCCTCCTTCGTCATAGACCCTTCTCCTTCTCCAAGTTTCTGTAGTTTCTCCCTTGAGGCATCAAAATCAGGTCTTGGTGGAGCTGGAGGGATAATGTAACCTGCATAGTCTTCATTTTCAATGAAGGAATCGTGAAGCCAGATAAATTCCTCATGTTGTTGAACAACAGAAAACTCATTCTGTTTAAAATTTAGCAATGAACTCTTTGTGTGAACAGTGAATTTTACTTTGTCTCTCTCACTCAGAGCATCAGAAATGTCCACGTGCAGAGCAGCATCACTCTGAAAATCTACATTTATTGCTTTAAGTCCGTGGTCCTTCTCCAAGAGGAAGTCGGGGCCGTTGTCCAGGCCTTCCATCATGCCTGCTCTGAGGCGAGGGCCAGCACAGGCACATATGTGTGTGTGTGTGTGTGTGTGTGTGTGTGTGTATGCTAAGTCTCTTGTCATGTCCTCCTCCTGGGGATCTTCCCAACCTCCTCTTTGTGACCCCATAGACTGTAGCCAGGCTCCTCTGTCCATGGGATTCTTAAGGCAAGGATAGTAGAGTGGCTTGCCATTGCCTCCTCCAGGGGATCTTCTCAACCCACAGATCAAACCCGTGTCTTTTTATGTCTCCTGCATTGGCAAGCAGGTTCTTTATCACTAACACCACCTAGGAAGCTCAGTCATGTCCAACTCTTTGGCAACCCCTTGGACTATAGCCCACCAGGCTTGTGTGTCCATGGGATTTCCCAGGCAAGAATACTGGAGTGGGTTGACATTTCCTCCTCCAGGGGGTCTTACTGACCCAGCATTAAAATCCATATCTTCTGCATCTTCCTGCATTGGCAGGTAGAGTATTTACTACTGAGCCACCTGGGAAGCCATATATGTATTTCTATTAAATCATCCCCCCAATCTCTTCCAGAAAATAGAGGGAACTCTTCCTGACTCACTTTATGAGGATGAAAGTGAAAGTCGCTCAGTTGTGTCCAACTCTTTGCAACCCCATGGACTATAAAGGTCATGGAATTCTCCAGAATACTGGAGTGGGTAGCCTTTCCCTTCTCCAGGGGATCTTCCCAACTCAGGGATTGAACCCGGGTCTCTTGCATTACAGGAAGATTCTTTACCAGCTGAGCCACAATGGAAGCCCCTTTATGAGGATCAGATCAGATCAGATCAGTCGCTCAGTCGTGTCCGACTCTGCGACCCCATGAATTGCAGCACGCCAGGCCTTCCTGTCCATCACCAACTCCTGGAGTTCACTCAGACTCACATCCATCGAGTCAGTGATGCCATCCAGCCATCTCATCCTCTGTCATCCCCTTCTCCTCCTGCCCCCAATCCCTCCCAGCATCAGGGTCTTTTCCAATGAGTTAACTCTTCACATGAGGTGGCCAAAGTACTGGAGCTTCAGCTTTAACATCATTCCTTCCGAAGAAATCCCAGGGCTGATCTCCCTCAGAATGGACTGGTTGGATCTCCTTGCAGTCCAAGGGACTCTCAAGAGTCTTCTCCAACACCACAGTACAAAAGCATCAATTCTTCAGCGCTCAGCCTTCTTCACAGTCCCTAAC
>NW_011494711.1:614302-616270 GCF_000754665.1 Bison bison bison | reverse complement strand
GAAATGTCATGTATGAAACGAGATGCCAGTCCAGGTTCAATGCACGATGCTGGATGCTTGGGGCTGGTGCACTGGGATGACCCAGAGGGATGGTATGGGGAGGGAGGAGGGAGGAGGGTTCAGGATGGGGAACACATGTATACCTGTGGTGGATTCATTTTGATATTTTGCAAAACTAATACAATTATGTAAGGTTTAAAAATAAAATAAAATTAATTTAAAAAAATAAAATAAAAAAAAAACTGTCAAGGAACAGAAAAAAAAAAAAGAAAATAAATAAAAATGGATTATAGAGGCAGGAGAACTTAGAACATTTGTTTACAAGACTAGAGTTTGAATATTTATAGCATCATTACTTATAATAGCCTCAACATAAAACTATACAAATGCCTATAAAGTAAAAAATGGATAAACAAAATGTGACATATCCATACAATGGAGAAATATCAATGAAAAGCAGAGTTACTGAAACATGGATGAACCTCAGAAATATTGTCAAAGAGGGCAGACATGAAAGACCACATATTAAATGACATAATTTGTATAACATTTCTAGAAAAAAAGAACTTATTACTGGCAAAACTTGGAGTTGTGGCTTGGATGGAGAAAATTTTGCTCTGGTGGAAATGTCTAAAGAGCTAATTCTGATCACAATTTCATAACCTCAGGAATCTACTAAAATTCTTTGAAATATATATCTAGAGTGCTCAGTTTACATGGTATTTAAATCATACCACCATAAAATTGTGTAAAAATCAAAATGACCATAAGACTCAGCAATTGTGCTCCTGCAAAGGTTGCATATTGTATAGTTCCAAATAAATGATGTTCTGTATAAAGCCTCACTATGGATGAAGGAAAAAGATCAGTATTTGCTATGATCCACAATATTACCTGGGCTTCCCAGGTGGCACTGGTGGTAAAGAAGCTGCCTGCCAATGCAGGAGATATAAGAGATGTGTTTTTGACCCCTGGATCTGGAAAATCCCCTGGAGGAGGGTATGGCAAACTACTCCAGTATTCTTGCCTGAGGAATCCCATGGACAGAGAGGCCTGGCAGGCTACAGTCCATAGGGTGGTCCAACATGATTGAAGCGACTTAGCATGCATGTATGCACAATATTACCTGACACAATGGCAGAAAAAATTTGATCTCTACATGTAATCCCTGAGGATATCAAATAATTTTTCATGCCTGGTGTTACTCATCAATCTGAACAGGTCACATGGCTCCAAATTACTGTAAGGAGTTGAGAAATATGATTCTATCCTGTGCCAGCAATATTGCGAAGGCAATACTAATAACTAGTACAAGTGAGTCTTCTCTTGTGTTGTTGGAAGAGGTTGTTTGCTATGACCAGTGCATTCATTCTCTTGGCAAAATTCTGTTAGCCTCTGCCCTGCTTCTTTCTGTACTCCAAGGCCAAAATGCCTGTTACTCCCAGTGTTTCTTGACTTCCTACTTTTGTATTCCAATCCCCTATTATGAAAAGACATATTTTTTGGGTGTTAGTTCTAGAAGGTCTTGTAGGTCATAGAACCATTCAACTTTAGCTTCTTCAGCATTACTGGTTGGGGCATAGACTTGGATTACTGTGATACTGAATGGCTTGCCTTGAAATTGAAAAGATATCATCCTGTCATTTTTGAGATTGCATCCAAGTACTGCATTTTGGACTCTGATGTTGACTCGATGGATACTTCATTTCTTCTAAGGGATTCTTGCCCATAGTAGTAGATATAATGGTCATCTGAGTTTAATTCACCCATTCCAGTCGATTTTAGTTTGCTGATTTCTAAAATGTTGATTTTCACACTTGCCATCTCCTGTTTGACCACTTCCAATTTGCCTTGATTCATGGACCTAACATTCCAGGTTCCTATGCAATGTTGCTCTTTACAGCATCAGACTTTGCTTCTATCACATCCACAACTGGGTATTGTTTTCGCTTTGGCTCCATCCTTTCA
>NW_011494711.1:612981-614202 GCF_000754665.1 Bison bison bison | reverse complement strand
CTTCTTCACAGTCCAACTCTCACATCCATACATGACCACAGGAAAAACCATAGCCTTGACTAGATGAAACTTTGTTGGCAAAGTAATGTCTCTGCTTTTGAATATGCTATCTAGGTTGGACATAACTTTCCCTCCAAGGAGTAAGCGTCATTTAATTTCATGGCTGCAGTCACCATCTGTAGTGATTTTGGAGCCCAGAAAAACAAAGTCTGACACTGTTTCCACTGTTTCCCCATCTATTTCCCATGAAGTGATGGGACCGGATGCCATGATCTTCATTTTATGAGGATAGTATAAGCCTAATGTAAAAATCAGAAAAAGACATTATAGAAAACTACAGACCAATATCTCTTACCTGCACTGATGCAATAATCCTCAATCAAGTATTAACAAATTAAATACAGCCATGTACAAAAGCATTTACACAGCAATCAAGTGAAATTTTTTCAACATAGTCAATGAGATTTCCATAATTGGAAATTAGTCATTATAATCAATATACCAATTGGTTAAAGAGAAAAAAGCTTATTACCATATAAATTGATTCAGAACAAGTATTTCATGAAATCCAATACCCATTCATTGTAAAAACTCTCAAAAATCTAGAAATAGAGAACTTGTTCAACTTGATTTAAAAAAAAGTTAACATTAATTTCCCCAAATTGATTTGTAGATTTCACTTAATTCCATTGAAAATCTCAGCAAATTTTTTTCAATAGAAATTTACAATTTTAAATTAATGAAACTAATCTAAAATAGTCAAAGCTATTTTACAAAAGAAGAGTACAATGAGAACACTTATTTACCTATTATCAAGATGTGCAGTCAAACTACAGTAATTTATAAACTGTGCCATTGACATGATTTGGGCCTGTATATCAGTGAGACAGAACAGAGAGTCTAGAAATAAACAGATCTAAATATGTATCATCAATTGTGATCATATTGTGACAAGGAGGCCAAGTTAACTCAGTTTGAAAAGGTAATTTTTACAGAGACAGTGCTGGAGCTACTGATATTCATAGGGAGAGAAATAAACTACGACGTTTACCTCACACCATACATGAAAGTGAAGTAAGCCAGAAGGAAAAACACCAATACAGTATACTAACGCATATATATGGAATTTAGAAAGATGGTAACGATAACCCTGTATACGAGACAGCAAAAGAGACACTGATGTATAGAACAGGCTTATGGACTCTGTGGGAGAGGGAGAGG
>NW_011494711.1:602529-612881 GCF_000754665.1 Bison bison bison | reverse complement strand
CCATCTCCTGTTTGACCACTTCAAATTTGCCTTGATTCATGGACCTAACATTCCAGGTTCCTATGCAATGTTGCTCTTTACAGCATCAGACTTTGCTTCTATCACCAGTCCTACCCACAACTGAGTGTTGTTTTTGCTTTGACTCCGTCTCTTCAGTCTTTCTGAATTTACTTCTCCACTGATCACCAGTAGCATATTGCTCACCTACCAACCGGGAGAGTTCATCTTTCAGTGTCCTATCCTTTTGCCTTTTCATACTGTTTATGGTATTCTCAGGGCAAGAATACTGAGATGGTTTGCCATTCCCTTCTCTAGTGCACCACGTTTTGTCATGGACATCACCAGATGGTCAATACCGAAATCAGATTGATTATATTTTTTGCAGCCAAAGATGGAGAAACTCTATACAGTCAGCAAAACAATACTGGGAGCTGACTGTGGCTCAGATCATGAACTCCTTACTGTCAAATTCAGACTTATATCGAAGAAAGTAGGGGAAGCCACTAGACCATTCAGGTATGACCTAAATCAAATCCTTAATGATTATACAGTGGATGTGAGAAATAGATTTAAGGGTCTATATCTGGTAGACAGGGTGCCTGATAAACTATGGACAGAGGTTCATGACACTGTAAAGGAGACAGGGATTAAGATGATCCCTAAGAAAAAGAAATGCAAAAAAGCAAAATGGCTGACTGAGGAGGACTTACAAATAGCTGTGAAAAGAAAAGGAGAAAAAGAAAGATATACCACTTGAATGAAGAGTTCCAAGGAATAGGAAGGAGAGATAAGAAAGCCTTCCTCACTGATCAATGCAAAGAAATAGAGGGAAACAATAGAATGGGAATGACTAGAGATGTCTTCAAGAAAATCAGAGATACCAAGGGAATATTTCATGCAAAGATGGGCTCAATAAAGGACAGAAATGGTATGCACCTAACAGAAGCAGAAGATAATAAGAGGTGGAAGAATACACAGAAGAACTGTACAAAAAGATCTTCATGAGCCAGATAACCACAGTGGTATGATGACTCACCTAGAGCCAGACATCCTGGAGTGTGAAGTCAAGTGAGCCTTTGGAAGCATCACTATGAAGAAAGCTAGTGGAGGTGATGGAATTCCAGTTGAGCTATTTCAAATCCTAAAAGATGATGTTGTGAAGTGCTGCACTCAATATGCCAGCAAATTTGGAAAACTCAGCAGTGGCCACAGGACTGGAAAAAGTCAGTTTTCATTCCAGTCCCAAAGAAAGGCAATGCCAAAGAATGCTCAAACTACCGCACAATTGCACCCATCTCACATGCTAGTAATGTTCAAAATTTTCTAATCCAGGCTTCAACAGTTCGTGAACTATGAAATGCCAGATGTTCAAGCTGGTTTTAGAAAAGGCAGAGGAACCAGAGATCAAATTGCCAACATCCGCTGTATCATCGAAAAAGCAAGAGAGTTCCAGAGAAATATCTATTTCTGCTTTATTGACAATGCCAAAGCCTTTGACTGTGTGCATCACAACAAACTGTGGAAAATTCTGAAAGAGATGGGAATACCAGACCACCTTACCTGCCTCCTTAGAAATCCATATGCAGGTCAAGAAGCAACAGTTAAAACTGGACATGGAAAAACAGACTAGTTCCAAATCGGGAAAGGAGTACGTCAAGGCTGTATATTGTCACCATGCTTATTTAACTTATATGCAGAGTACATCATGAGAAATGCTGGGCTGGATGAAGCACAGGCTGGAATCAAGATTGCTGGGAGAAATATCAATAACCTTAGATATGCAGATAAACCACCCTTATGGCACAAAGTGAAGAAGAACTAAAAAGCCTCTTGATGAAAGTGAAAGAGGAAAGTGAAAAAGTTGGCTTAAAGCTCAGTGTTCAGAAAACGAAGATCATGGCATCTGGTCCCATCACTTCATGGGAAATAGATGGGGAAACAGTGGAAACAGTGGCTGACTTTATTTTGGGGGGCTCCAAAATCACTGCAGATGGTGAGTGCAGCCATGAAATTAAAAGACACTTGCTCCTTGGAATCAAGTTATGACCAACCTAGACAGTATATTGAAAAGCAGAGACATTACTTTGCCAACATTAGGCTGTTTAGTCAAAGCTATGGTTTTTCCAGTAGTCATGTATGGATGTGAGAGTTGGACTATAAAGAAAACTGAGTGCCAAAGAATTGATCATTTTGAACTGTTGTGTTGGAGAAGATTCTTGAGAGTCTCTTGGACTGCAAGGAGATCCAACCAGTCCGTCCTAAAGGAGATCAGTCCTGAATATTCATTGGAAGGACTGTTGTTGAAACTGAAGCTCCAATACTTTGGCCACCTGATGCAAAGAACTGACTCATTTGAAAATACCCTGATGCTGGGAAAGATTGAAGGTGGGAGGAGAAGGGGACAACAGAGGATGAGCTGGTTGGATGGCATCACTGACTCAATGGACATGAATTTGAGTAAACTCAGGGAGTTGGTAATGGACAGGGAGGCCTGGTGTGCTGAGGGCCATGGGGGTCACAAAGAGTCGGACATGACTGAGCGACTGAACTGAGTACAGGTGAGGTCTGGGTGGGAGTCAGCTTGGTTACCTTGTCTCCAATTTCAATGAAGTTTGTTTTTCTAATAGCTCATTCATGAAGTCTATTCCTCCTTTATATTTGGAGTGTTTTGTCTCCATTTTTGGTCTCCAAGTTTGGGTAACATGCACAGAAATGTGATTTAAGTCACCGACGGTTTGCAGTTTGGACCAATAATCACACCCACACACTCCTTGGCACCGTGTCCCATGGCTCTCAGTGCTTACAGTCCTCCTATACATGTTCATAAACCATAGAAATGGCGCAGAAGCATGATTTCTCCTTAGCAACTTCTCTGCTGAAATCTTGCATTGTCAGAGAATCTCTCTACAGAGAGTCACCAGCAAGTGCCTTCTCATGATGACTCTCTTTAGAGTCTCTCTTTAGAAAGTTGTTGGGATAGATCTGCACTGCAGCCTTTCCATTCTGACACCAAGCTTTTCTCATGAAGTCTCGGGAGACCTGCATAATCCCCAACTCTCACTTTCATCATTTCCCATATTTAATTGTACCAGGCAGAAATATCACAAAATGTTGCTTTGGTTATTGGCATCTTTTTTCATTTTTTCCCTTGTTTTATTTTGTGTTATAGCAAGAAAAGGAAAATCTTAAAAAAGGGGAGAAAGAGTAAAACACTTCTACTCCCCTATATTTCAAGGAAAATGACCATTTCACTGATCCTTTAATGGGACTATATTTCTAACTCTTCATAGATGCAAGACAATAGAAGATTTAGCTATTCTTTTTCAACTTGCCCTCTTCCTATCCCCCGGGCTGTGTGGGTACTTTCTTCAAAATATTGATGTCCTGTTCCTTCCTTTTGTTTCTCACTTCAGGTCTTTATTTTTCTTGCCTCTACTCTGAAACTTTGCTACTCTTTCTTCAATCACTTACCATTTAATTCATTCAAGTAATATTAAAAAATGAGTTTTCTCCAAACAATGTTCCCTAAGACAAATACTTCTCATTGTCTAACAAAGTTAGTCTTAATGCTTTTTCTTCAAGCATACTTGGCAATAAAACTGGCTTAGTTAGAATGTATCCTATATGAATATAAACACAGATGGAAACTAAGCATTAGAGAAACTTAAATATTTGTCTAAAATTTTAGATTTTAGAGGCCATTATACGTACACATGCATAGAATATTCTTTAATGAATTTAATTAGGAACAAATCCCTTCCTTTAACTATGATAGCATTTTGCTCCTCTTTATAGTATTTTTGGAAGGATTTTAATATTTATTTTGTGTCTCTTCAATGTCAAACACAATGTTTTTTTCACATCAGTATCCTATTGGAATCTTATTCAGATACATTAATTAATTATAATGGAAGGGTAAATACACTGTGGATATAATTGTTTAAAATTGTAGTAGATAAAACAGATAATTTATTCCTTATAAATGAAATGATTCATTTGATACTTATCTCATTCACAGGGTATCTTAAAAATACTTATACTTTCTCTAGTCATTATTGATAAGGTGAACTCGAATTTGCTCCTTACCCTTCTTTTTCACTCTTGACATTTTTTCTGAATCAAACTCTGAATACTGTGTCTCATGACAAAGAACATTTCTTCAAAGCTTTTCAATTTTCCTAAAAGTTCCTACCAAAGAGCTGTAGACTATTATAACTGAAAAGCATGAGTTTATTAGCCCTAAAAACTAATTATATTGCTTATAGTTATCATTTTGTTCTTTTAAATTATTGCTATTCCACATATAGAGTAAAATACAATTTGGGCAACAGTGTGCACATTGTTTAATTAAATTTGATTCATGTAGAACCATCTAATATATCCTTTTAACAACTTAAATAAAAAGTATCTATGAATAAAACTTTTCATTCTGTTTTTATAGTTAAAATGCAGCAGTTAAATATTTCTCTTATAATTATTTTTCCTCATTTTTGTTTTTGCAAAGGATCTTACAAATTTCTAGAATTTCAGAGGGTTTATCAACTATCAAGGTGTTTTGTAATTTATGACTCTTAAAACCTATGCTGTCATATTTTTTGCACCATTAATAGAGGGTTTGCTACAAATAAACAGAATATTTGACCTATTTTCCTTCTCTGTGCTTAAATATGCCATGTCTTTAGAGGATCAGTCTTAGAAGTACATTTCAATCTACATTAGAATGACTCAGCATTTCCAATAAACCATCCACAGTCTGATCTCTGAAACTTTGATATCCTGGAAGTAATGCTCTATGTGCATGGCACACACGGAAATCGATAATAACGCGCAATTTACTGAAACACTGGCTACTTGACCAACCGGTTGTGCAGATTTGAAGCTCGTAGTGCCCCATCAGGGCTACGGGTCCCCACATCCCTATCCATCTCCCTCAGAGGCTGAATGGATCAGAACCAGGGCAAAGCTCCTACCCATTTACAGCATGATAGTGAAAGCTCTGTCTGACTTAGGGAAGCCGAAAGCTAGAATGTACGAGAAGAAGGGTACCGGGCATAGGGACGCAAAAGGCACAGGAGACAACTAACAGTTCTGACTCTTGTGATCAGTCACCTCTAAGCTGCTGCTGAGTCCATCATTCCTTATCTGAAACCCTTGGTACAAGATGTCTTTCGGAAAACAATTCTTCCCATTTAAAAAAGGTAATTTGATACCTATATATACCATATGTTATTTAATACTCCAGTGGGATCTGGAGCAGTATCTTGTAAGAATAACAAACTAACATAAAGACAATGAGTAATTTCCTTTCAGTTCAGGTCAGATTTTGAAACCAAATAAGTTCATGCTCAGTCAGCTTCAGGCGGGCTCCACTTGCCACCAGGTAAGTTCCTCCAAATTGTCTGCTGTTTTATAACTGTTTTGATTTCAGAATTGGAAAAGTCTGTAAACCTGTATAAAATTAGATCATCTACATTTATTGAAGAAGGTCATGGCAACCCACTCCAGTATTTTTGCCTGAAAAATCTAATGGACAGAGTACAGGCCACAGTCCATGTGGTCACAAATAGTTGGACACAACTGAATGATGGATCGTGCGTGTGCACACACACACACAGCATAATTCACTGAAAAAATATGAAATACTTAATATGTAATTAGAATTGGTTGTATTGATATTTTGAAGGTATTTCTATCTTGAATTTTTTTGTTTTCTCATTTATTATTTCTTATACTTCTTAACTATATTTTAAAAACTTCGGATGTACAGAATGATGCATTCACTGTGACTACTAAGTCATTATTTCTTCATCTCACATGAGTAGCGCCATCTCATTTAAGAAATGAAATGCAAAAAACTGATTACTCTGAAAAGAGAGAAAGCTTCTGCAGCATTCTGGTTTTTAAATAGCACCTTGTAATAGTTGGGCTTATTGCATTGAGACAATCTATTCTAAGGGCACTGTTTGTATCAAAAGCCTTCTATACATAATGTGAAAGTTTCTTCAATCGTGAGCAGCACAGTAGTAGTAGTTAGGGCTTTATTACTTAGTTCTAATTTGTATTGATGGCCTAAAAAAAGTAGCATGCTTTGCAGTTCTATGAAAGAAAAGATTATAAATGGAGATTAATTATAATTTTGCTAGCTCAGTACTTGTAAAACTAAAGCAATTTATATTCTTTCTCTTAATGATCTCTATTCCTGATTGCAGTAATGTAATCTAATTGTGATTATGATAGTATCTGAATCATGTGGGCCTCAATGTGATTGAAACTACTCTTTGCATTAAAAAGTAATTTTGAAGTAATGATGAAAAGTTACTGTGGAAAATTGGCAAGTAATATATTTTACTCTGTATCTTAAGTTTCTGCTTTCATTTTTGATTATATCTCATAGCATGGATAAGCACAATACTATATCAAGGATTTATTACATCAAAGCCTTATCGATGATAAGTGTGCATATGAGTATCAGGGACAAGCGTGATATTATTGAAATAGTAATGATACGGTTGAGTCAGGGAAATGACTGAAGATTTAAAATGCTAGGATAAGGTTTACTGAAACTAGAAACCAAATAAGGTGGGAGGAGGCTTCAATATTGCACAGATACCATAGCCAGTGAAAAGAAAAGCTCTGAGTGTTTTGCTGACACAGCAGATACTCTTTGGATAGACATTCAGGAAGATAAGGATAGTCAGGTATATTGTAAATGCTGAAATACACCTCCAGGGCATGAAGAGAAAATAGAGTAGGAACTGTTTTTTTTTTTTTTCCTATATAACATTTTGTTTGCAGGGTTGAAAGTTGTTCAGGAAAAATAGGTACATCTCATGTTTGCACTCAGCTAAAGAAAACGATTTGTGAAATCATACTCTAGAATTTGAAAAGCAAGTGAATGAATGCTTAATGTTTGAGAAATATTTACTATTGAAACATTTAGATATGTACATATTGTGGAAATAGAGGAATGCAAGAGAGGTTATCCTGGGAAAAGATATTCTGGCAAGAATGCAAAAACTGCAAAAGCATATTTATCGGAATCTTTTAATGCATGATGAATTTGTGGGAGAAAATTATAATTAAAAAAAAATTCTGATGCATTTAATATTCATTTAAATTGAACCAAAAGAGATAACTGAAATAATTGTAAAGAGAACAACCTAAGCAAAATGATACTGGAGTGGGTCGCCATTTCCTTCTCCAGGGGATCTTCCCGACCCAGGGATCTAACCCAGGTCTCCCGCATTGCAGGCAGACGCTTTAACCTCTGAGCCACCAGGGCAGCCCATAATCCAGAGACAGATACTAAATAATGAGAACTGAATTGACAGTAGGTCATAAAAAGAGAGACGCTAACTCACTGAAAACTACTAAAATGTTTGAAGGACAGATTAGCTCTTTTTTTTTGCTGTTCTTTATTTATTAAGAGAAAAAATTTGCTAATTTTTCAAGATGTTGTGTAGATGAACTAAGACAACCAAGAAGGTAATTTCCCAATAATAATAATTCCAAATGTAAGAAAACAAGTCTTTCAAACAATTTCCTAAGGGCAATGCTACAAGGGGGAACAAAAGATAAACAAGAAAAAAAAAATGGCAAACTAATTTTGTAGTTACTACTGACAATGAAGAAAAAAATCCTCTTTCTCTATCCCTGGAGCCTATGAAGATCCATTTCAAAATGTCTTCAGCATTGATGTAACTCAGGAGAAGGGATTGCCTACATATAAATGGCTCACTGTTTCTAGTGGGAAGAAACACATTAACTCTTTCAGGCCACTTGAGTCCATTTACCAAATTATTTTTCTTTCTGCTTGCTTTCTTTTTTAGTGCCATAAATTTTACTAAAGAAGTAGTGCAACTCCACAAAGTGTGTCATTTACTCCCATTCTGTCTTTGATGCTTATCTACAGATAAGTGCCTTGCCTATTGCCAGTGTAGACTCTCCCTTTAAGGGGAATACACTGTGAAATAGATACTCTCCAGGCTCAGTCAAGAAGAGAACATCTTGAGCCTCTATGGTACATTACGGCCAGTCATAATAAACCAGGGAGGGAACTGTGCCTCCTACCATAATAACTGTAATACGATGACCCTGTGAACACATAGCTGCATCAAAATAAACCACTGACACTTCTGCAATTTTTATCAGGAATAAAAATGCTTATTTTTTTCCCACCATGCTGATGAATTTATTCCCAACATCGAAGAAAGACATGACTATTCCACCGAGTTTATACCCTCCCAAATGAATTTCAAAGTATTCTCATTTCAGGAGAGAGAATTCATCGTTTTTTTTTTTTTTTTTCTGGTGAATTATAGCTATGTTGGCGACAGTATTTTTGTCATCTTCTCAGAGGAGAATATGGAAAATTTTTGTAGTAGAACAATTGTCAGATCCTTGGGCAAAGACTCAAGGCTTATTAAACCTTTTGGCCTTTTGATGGTGGTGGTGGTGGAGTGCTGTTGATTTTAGAAAAGTCTTAGTGAGAATAGCAAATTTATTTATTTACACACTCAGCAAATATATATTAAGTGCCTGCCATCAAAAATCACTGAAATGAGCCCTGGGGAAGAAAGAATGATCTCACCACACATGAGTATTTGAGAATCCAATGGAAAACACATCTCACTGTGTTCAGTGCCTTCATTCAATCTCTGCCTCGATATAATAGGGGAATTGGAGGACACTAGGCAAACACAGAAGGGGCGAATCTAATTTACTGCTGGGATCAGGGAAAATTCCTAGATAAGATAACTGCATAACATAAACCTAGGTGGACTCTGGAAAAAGAAGGTCCAAAGTCCCATTTCTCTTCCTTCAGTGTGTCTGCATGGAAGAGAAATACAATGAAACTTCTGGTGGCTAGTTCTAAGATGATACAATTTGTTGTGTAAGTTCCTGATTCTCAAAAGGATGCAGTGAGGTAACACTGTAACTTCTGTTTTTACACACAGACTCCCTTTACTCTTCTCTTAAAGGTTCAGTTCAGTTAAGTTCAGTTCAGTCGCACAGTCGTGTCCGACTCCTTGAGACCCTATGAATCACAGCACGCCAGGCCTCCCTGTCCATCACCAACTTCCGGAGTTCACTCAAACTCATGTCCATCTAGTTGGTGATGCCATCCAACCATCTCATCTTCTGTCGTCCCCTTCTCCTCCTGCCCCCAATCCCTCCAAGCATCAGGGTCTTTTCCAATGAGTCAACACTTCGCATGCGATGGCCAAAGTATTGGAGTTTCAGCTTCAGCATCAGTCCTTCCAATGAACACCCAGGATTGATCTCCTTTAGGATGGCCTGGTTGGATCTCCTTGCAGTCCAAGGGACTCTCAAGAGTCTTCTCCAACACCACAGTTCAAAAGCATCAGTTCTTTGGCACTCAGCTTTCTTCACAGTCCAACTCTCATATCCATACATGACCACTGGAAAAACCATAGCCTTGACTAGATGGACCTTTGTTGATAAAGTAATATATCTGCTTTTCAATATGCTATCTAGGTTGGTGATAACTTTCCTCCAAGGAGTAAGCGTCTTTTAATTTCATGGCTGCAATAACCATCTGCAGTGATTTTGGAGCCCAAAAAATAAAGTCTGACACTGTTTCCACTGTTTCCCCATCTATTTCCCATGAAGTGATGGGACCAGATGCCATGATCTTCGTTTTCTGAATGTTGAGCTTTAAGCCAACTTTTTCACTCTCCTCTTTCACTTTCATCAAGAGGCTTTTGAGTTCCTCTTCACTTTCTGCCATAAGGGTGGTATCATCTGCATATCTGAGGTGACTGATATTTCTCCCAGCAATCTTGATTCCAGCTTGTGCTTCTTCCAGCACAGCATTTCTCATGATGTAATCTGCATATAAATTAAATAAGCAGGGTGACAATATACAGCCTTGACATACTCCTTTTCCTATTTGGAACCAGTCTGTTGTTCCATGTCCAGTTCTAACTATTGCTTCCTGACCTTCATATACTTTATTTTGTCTCCAGCTACTCAGTAACCACCTTTTTGCTATAGTATTCCTCCTTCAAAATTAGTTATGGCTACAGACATGTAGGACATATTGTGAGAAAAGAGATACTTAAGTTTTTACTAATGGCAACAATGTTCAGCCCAGATTGAACTTTAGAATCACAGGGAAAACTTAAAAAAAAAAAATTGATGTTCCACCTGCCCTAATTTGTACATGACTGAAGAAAAGGAAAGATATAAGCCTCTGAATGCAGAGTTCCAAAGAATAGCAAGAAGAGATAAGAAAGCCTTCCTCAGCAATCAATGCAAAGAAATAGAGGAAAACAACAGAATGGGAAAGACTAGAGATCTCTTCAAGAAAATTAGATATACCAAGGGAA
>NW_011494711.1:601235-602429 GCF_000754665.1 Bison bison bison | reverse complement strand
GAGGTAGCAAGAATACACAGAGGAACTGTACAAAAAAGATCTTCATGACCCAGATAATCACGATGGTGTGATCACTCATCTAGAGCCAGACATCCTGGAATGTGAAGTCAAGTGGGCCTTAGAAACCATCACTACGAACAAAGCTAGTGGAGGTGATGGAATTCCAGTTGGGCTATTTCAAATCCTGAAAGATGATGCTGTGAAAGTGCTGCACTCAATATGCCAGCAAATTTGGAAAACTCAGCAGTGGCCATAGGACTGGAAAAGGTCAGTTTTCATTCCAATCCCAAAGAAAGGCAATGCCAAAGAATGCTCAAACTACTGCACAATTGCACTCATCTCACATGCTAGTAAAGTAATGCTCAAAATTCTCCAAGCCAGGCTTCAGCAATACGTGAACCGTGAACTTCCAGATGTTCAAGCTGGTTTTAGAAAAGGCAGAGGAACCAGAGATCAAATTGCCAACATCTGCTGGATCATGGAAAAAGTGAGAGAGTTCCAGAAAAACACCTTTCTGCTTTATTGACTATGCCAAAGCCTCTGACTGTGTGGATCACAATAAACTGTGGAAAATTCTGAAAGAGATGGGAATACCAGACCACCTGATCTGCCTCTTGAGAAATCTGTATGCAGGTCAGGAAGCAACAGTTAGAACTGGACATGGAACAACAGACTGGTTCCAAATAGGAAAAGGAATACGTCAAGGCTGTATATTGTCACCCTGCTTATTTAACTTCTATGCAGAGTACATCATGAGAAACGCTGGATTGGAAGAAAGACAAGCTGGAATCAAGATTGCCAGGAGAAATATCAATAACCTCAGGTATGCAGATGACACCACCCTTATGGCAGAAAGTGAAGAGGAACTCAAAAGCCTCTTGATGAAAGTGAAAGAGGAGAGTGAAAAAGTTGGCTTAAAGCTCAACATTCAGAAAACAAAGATCATGGCATCTGGTCCCATCACTTCATGGGAAATAGATGGGGAAACAGTGGAAACAGTGTCAGACTTTATTTTTTGGGGCTCCCAAATAGCTGCAGATGGTGACTGCCACCATGAAATCAAAAGACGCTTACTCCTTGGAAGGAAAGTTATGACCAACCTAGATAGCATATTCAAAAGCAGAGACATTACTTGGCCAACAAAGGTCCGTCTAGTCAAGGCTATGGTTTTTCCTGTGGTCATGTATGGATATG
>NW_011494711.1:599912-601027 GCF_000754665.1 Bison bison bison | reverse complement strand
AAGAATTGAACATAACTGAAGCAACTTAGCACTCACACACTCACTACCCTAATTAAACCAGAAAACTAGGAATGCTAACCAAATGACTTGAATGGACCAACAGGCAGAAGGATCACAAGCACTTGTCAAATGAGAGCAATATATTTGCATTAGAGGTTGCAGGACTTCTCCAGTCATTAATGACAGAGCAAATTAATTAAATGTATGCAACAACAGAAATATGGTCTTGGCAATGGCTTTTCTGACCTGTTCCTTTCTGTACAGAACTTAAATTAATAAAGTAAGTGTAAGTGTTAATCACTCAGTTGTGTCCAACTCTTTGAAAACCCATGGACCGTAGTCCACCAGGCTCCTCTCTCTATGGTAATCTCCAGGTAAGACTGCTGGAATGGTTAGCCATTCCCTTCTCCAGGGAATTTTTCCAACCCAGAATCAAACCTGGGTTTCCTGCACTGCAGGAAGATGCAGGCGGATTCTTTACCATCTAAGCCACCAGGAAGCCCTTAGTTAATAAACTTGGGTCTAATTCTTGGTTCAGAAAATGTCTCAGCATGTCTTTTTGTATTTTGACCAGGTTTCCCCTTCACAACTATCATAGCAGTCTTGACTTAGCCCTAGGTATCATAATAATCACTTTAGTCTGGAGGGTAACATGTTTGTTCAGTGTTTGGATTTAAGAGAAAAATTGCTTATTTAAGTCCATAATTCTTCATATCCATGGTGTCTTGAGCTTTGATGCCAAAGATCATGAAATCCTGGAATATATTTGGCCCTTCAGAGTAATAATGATTACTATTGATTGAGTTTCCATTCCAATGACTATGTTGGGTATCTCCATGCAAAACCTTATCTAATCCTCAGATGCATTCTTATTGTTTAGTCACTAAGTTGTGTCCAACTCATATGCAACCTCATTAACTGTAGCCTACCAGGTTCCTCTGACCATGGAATTCTCCAGGCAAGAATATTGGAGTGGGTTGCCCTTTTCTTCTTCAGAGGATCTTCCCCACCCAGGGATTGAACACAGTTCAGTTCAGTTCAGTCGCTCAGTCGTGTCCGACTCTTTGTGACCCAATGAATCGCAGCACGCCAGGCCTCCCTGTCCATCACCAACT
>NW_011494711.1:599392-599812 GCF_000754665.1 Bison bison bison | reverse complement strand
ATAGCATATTCAAAAGCAGAGACATTACTTGGCCAACAAAGGTCCGTCTAGTCAAGGCTATGGTTTTTCCTGTGGTCATGTATGGATATGAGAGTTGGACTGTGAAGAAGGGTGAACGCCGAAGAATTGACGCTTTTGAACTGTGGTGTTGGAGAAGACTCGTGAGAGTCCCTTGGACTACAAGGAGATCCAACCAGTCCATTCTGAAAGAAATCAGACCTGGGATTTCTTTGGAGGGAATAATGCTGAAGCTGAAACTCCAGTACTATGGCCACCTCATGCGAAGAGTTGACTCAGTGGGAAAGAGTCTGATGCTGGGAGGGATTGGGGGCAGGAGGAGAAGGGGACGACAGAGGATGAGATGGCTGGATGGCATCACTGACTCGATGGACGTGAGTCTGAGTGAACTCCGGGAGTTGG
>NW_011494711.1:582998-599292 GCF_000754665.1 Bison bison bison | reverse complement strand
CTATCCAGGTTGGACATAACTTGCCTTCCAAAGAGTAAGCGTCTTTTGATTTCATGGCTGCAGTCACCATCTGCAGTGATTTTGGAGCCCAAAAAAACAAAGTCTGACACTGTTTCCACTGTTTCCCCATCTATTTCCCATGAAGTGATGGGACCAGATGCCATGATCTTTGTTTTCTGAATGTTGAGCTTTAAGCCAACTTTTTCACTCTCCTCTTTCACTTTCATCAAGAGGCTTTTGAGTTCCTCTTCACTTTCTGCCATAAGGGTGGTGTCATCTGCATACCTGAGTTTATTGATATTTCTCCTGGAAATCTTGCTTCCAGCTTGTGTTTCTTCCAGTCCAGCGTTTCTCGTGATGTACTCTGCATATAAGTTAAATAAGCAGGATGATAATATACAGCCTCGAAGTACTCCTTTTCCTATTTGGAACCAGTCTGTTGTTCCACGTCCAGTTCTAACTGTTGCTTCCTGACCTGCATACAGATTTCTCAAGAGGCAGATCAGGTGGTCTGGTATTCCCATCTCTTTCAGAATTTTCCACAGTTTATTGTGATCCACTCATTCAAAGGCTTTGGCATAGTCAATAAAGCAGAAATAGATGTTTTTCTAGAACTCTCAGGTCTCCTGCATTGACAGGCAGATTCTTTACCACTGAGCCACTAGAGAAGCCCAATCTTCAGTATAGTTGTCCTCCTTTTATGCACAAGAAAGCTGTATCTCAGAGAAGTTTCATAAATTTGCTGAGTCAACACAGCTCCTGCAATCCGATATTCAAACCCAGGAAATGTCTTGTACTCTCTTCAGCTTACCAGACTCCCTCCCTCTATACCGAACACTGACATTGTCTTTGGAAAAGTGCAGAAATTCCTTCAAAAGCTAGAGCACTTCTCTATTACAAGGAACACATAACTGCAGTTATAGTTACAGAACAACCCAGTTATATTTGACAACAGCCCATGAAAACAAGACCTCTTAAAGGGAGATTAATGCCATCACATCCTTTCAACTCAGACCTACACCTGCTTATACAATTGGCCTTTCACATACCAGTTGGTAAAATCCAGCCTCTGGAGAGAGAGAGAGAGAGAGAGATGCATGCAGTATTTATATCGTTGTTGAAAGTTTCACAGCCTTCAAACCACACAGGTTGGAATTGAATTTGAAAATCTGTCTCCTGACTTCTTTTGAGGAATCACTAATCTTCCAAATGATGCTGTGCTCGCTCTGCACAAATGGTTTAGCTAGAGAAAATGGTTATGCTCTGGTCACTAAAAGAGGCTGAGTCATTTTCCTCTGTATTTAAATCCAAAATATGACTTGCCATATGAAGCTGTTCAAAATCAGTATCAGAAAGAACACTTCCTTAGTGTTCAAATAATATAGCAAAATCCTGTCTCTATTATTTTGACTTCTGAGGGAACATATGAAATAAGGAGAAACGGTTAAATGAAAGGCCGAATTAACAATCTTTGATCTGGTAGACTTAGGTCACGAGCAAATAGCTGGCTGTAGCTACTCCAGCATCATTTTTTTTTTAACAAATGAGAGGTGAACTATAGCATCACACTATCACTGAAGTATTAAGTCACTGTTTAAGTTGAGAAAGAGTGTTTATTTCTGCCTTATGGTCCATAATATCCAAATTTGTAAAGAATTGGTACCCTTTACTTTTAAAACAAATAGCTGATATTATTTGATTGCTTAGATTACCTAATGCTTTATTCTTCTAAAAGCTGGTACAAATACTAAGTTAATTCCCAAACTGCCTAAGTGATAGGCAGTTAGAATCTGAAGCACCATGTAATGATTCCATTTAACATCTTTTTTTGCATGTTGTTTTTATAACAGTTGATATTGTCTTTTGCCATAAGGAGAAAGGTAGCTTAAAGTACTTCCCAAAGTGGCAGAGTTGCAGGAAAATTCCTATTGCCCAAAGCCAGTTTCTTAGCAACAGCACCCTCTCAATGTGTCACAAAGTCTGAAGCCCTTTGGCCCCTCAAAGGAAGTTCCTTAGGTGTCTTTTACACATTGAATGCTTTGTGATAGTTGAGGCCTGCTGGCTGTCAACTCCGTCCCTTAAGGGAACTTGACAGATCTTAAAAAAAATCAATTTTAAGCTCACATGCCCCAGTGGGTGCCAAAGCCACTTCAGAGAGCCTGAAAGATGGCTGAGTCGACAGGATTTGACTTCTAGAGGTAGAAAGGTGACAAACTCTATCATGAGAAAGGGGCAGCTTGGGGCCTCAGAGGCCTAACCTGCTCCCAGGATCTGGGGCCTAGTGCTGTATTGAACCTATTTATCTCTTTCATGGGCCGAAGGTACCACAGGGAAAGAAAAGTTGTTCAAAAAATGCTGGCAGAATTCAGGGGTGTAAATGATGAATTACTTTTCATCAGCTGAAAGGAAACATACTCCGGAACAATACTGAAAGGGAGCAGGAGCGGCTGACCCCCTGCTTCAGAGCAGCCAATATCTTCATTCAAGAAGACAACCATGAAATTACACAGAAAATGGGATTGTCATGAACAGCCCCTTGAAATCTCAGTATACAGTCATTACTGCATGGGAAAAAGCCTTCATCCACACATCATAACTTGTAACAGACAAGAAGGGAAAAAAAGAACAGAGGGGGAAAAAAAAAAGGCCTTGGAGTTACCAGTAGGAATATGGAAAATATTTGTTGATTCAAACTTTCCCCCATAAATTTCTCAATACTTTCACATAGCTTTAGCAGTATATTAACTTAATGCTGATTGTTGATTTCTTTTTTTGAGCTATTTTTGGTGAGTCTGTATTAATTTTAGGGAAGTAGCAAGGGAAGAAAGACCTGTCTTTATATTTATAGTCTTCACCCTACGAGGTAAGAATTAAATGGACTGGTATCTTAGGTCCTCAGATTATTGCTTAATTAATATTCTAAAACTCAATATTGTATATTACCTAATAACTATACAGAGCTTGCTTAAATTTTTCACTCAACTCTCAAACTTTGGAAGATCAACTAATTTTAAGGTCTGTGTGAGAATAGTTTGAGTCGGAATATAGAATTTTTATGAGGGCAGCTAGAATATAAAATATTGGTGATATAGAATCATTAACATAAATCATATCATGGCCATGTATTTTGTTTTGTCATTCTGGCTACTTTCTCCATTGAGTTTAATCAAATTTGCCCTCATCTTTTGTTTTTTTAAAGGATTACTCATTACATTCTTTTCTTCCTCTGTATTCCAGTGGTTCAACTGACTAACTCTCATGAAAATTTAAATTACAAATTTTGGCACAAGTCCAGTTATAGACAAATGGAAGGCTGTGACTGCTACATGGGGTACATTTTTTTCACAGGTGATAGAAGAAAGTTGAGTAAGAAGTGTCTATTCAGGCCAAACAATTCCTTGCTAACTTCTTAGAGATACTGTTTGGAATTTCAGGGTGTTCTTGATAACCTTTTAACTATGTTTTTTCCATAAGTCTATGTTTAAAAGCAAAGATAATTTGCATTGATTGGAGGAGTAATACTTATTTCCTTGTCTGCTTATAATTCTCTTAAAACAAACAATTTAGACTATACAAGCAACTGAAAAGAAATAATTCTTTTCTTGTAAGAAGTGAAGTAGTTCACTTCTTACAAGAATATTATTCTCCTAGAAAAGGAATTGTCTCACACACTGGAAGCTAGGCTTTGCATTTAACTACAGAGAAGATTGTCCAGCGAATAAGCGTAAAAGTAGAATGACTCATGATTAAGCTTAACTTCACAAGTTAAAACACAACACATTTCAATGGTAATAGCTGTCAAAGTTTTTGATACCTTTTGATAGTTGTCAAGGCTTTTGCACTACTTTTACTATTTCAATAAATGCAGTATACTGAAGATGTTATGAGGTATATGGAAAAAAGTGAAATTCTGACCTAATTATAAGATGGTGGTGGTTTAGTCGCTAAGTCGTGTCTTGACTCTTGCCATCCCATGGACTGTAGCCTGCCTGGCTCCTCTGTCCATGGGATTCTCCAGGCAAGAATACTGGAGTGGGATGCCATTTCCTTCTCCAGAGGATATTCCTGACCCAAGAATTGAACACAGGTCTCCTGCTTTGCAGGCAGATTCTTTACCAACTGAGCTAAGAGGGAAGCCCTAATTATAAGATGACCTATAATTTAAGAGTTCAAGACCTTATTTTAAAAGAAGATGAGGCCATAAGGCAAACCATTCAGTTCTCTGGTTTATTGTTAAATCCAAGCAAAGACAGTGGTTTTTGCCCTTCTGGTCTTATTCTTGTTTTATTTTCCATTTTGACATAACCACCAGACAACCTTCATGATGTGTCATCTGGAGCTACATTTATACAGCTGGCATTAGGAACTGGAGGATAAAAAGTATAGTGGCTTAATTTCACTGCCACTTGCAAAGACTATGTCTTATTATCACTTACCGATAAGTAAAAGTTTTCTTTTTAAAAGTTTTCTTTTTATAGACTCTTTTGTTTGTGGGGGTTTAATAAAGCTTTTTTGAATATTCTGTATGTGTGTATATGTGTGGGTGTTCATATGTGTACACCCAAGGTATGAGTTCAAAATTGTTCCTCTTCTTTTTCATTTATTTCATTTGTTCATGCTTTTATGGTAAGTGTAGAATCTCTACCCCTCATGGCAAAAGTATATACTCTTCTTAGCATATTTGCCTTCGGAGAAGGCAATGGCACCCCACTCCAGTACTCTTGCCTGGAAAATCCCATGGATGGAGAAGCCTGGTAGGCTGCAGTCCATAGGGTCGCTAAGAGTTGAACACAACTGAGTGACTTCACTTTCACTTTCATGCATTGGAGAGGGAAATGGCAACCCACTCCAGTGTTCTTGCCTGGAGAATCCGAGGGGCAGGAGAGCCTGGTGGGTGCCGTCTATGGGGTCGCACAGAGTCGGACACGTGACTTAGCAGCAGTAGCAGCAGCCTACTTTGGACCTTAACAGATATTTATTGTAGCTCCAACGTATTTTTAGTAGCATAGAATTATTAATTTATAAAATATTGTTAATATCTTTCATTGAAAGACTGCCATTCATAATTGCAGTAAATTGCAATGCAATTCATTGCTCCTTCAATGCTCCCCCCAAAAATCTATTAATAATATTTGTTCAGTTTTTTTTTCATATGTATAGTTCAAATGTTCATACGTATGATCAAATGTTATTCATTTGATCCAATGACAGCAAAAGTAAAGCTACATCTGTTCTTCAAAGGGAAAAAATATGATTATTAAATAAGTAATATTCTCTAGAAGTAGATCATATGTTCTAACATGTAGGCTTGCTGACATTTAGTTAGCTTTAGCGTTTGGTGTTCATCCTTCTTTTAATTATTTTTATTAAAAAAAAATCAGGTTAGAGGAACCAAAGTAAAGTTCTCTGGCAGATAGGAATCCTGTTTACTTTCCAACTCTGAACTCAGCAGGTTAGGTAATTGGGCTACAGAAAAGTTCCTCCATTTCTATTTCCAGCTGGTGATACACAAAAGGCAGGAAGTTATCTCATTAATGGGGCACCAGCTTTATGCAAATTATGGTAACAAAAAGGCTTCCCTTCATACTTTTTCATAAATTACCTAATAAAGTGGGAATAAATGGCCATATTCAAGAGCCTTTGTTGTATTTTTAGCACAAGACTCTTTCTGTTACTGCAAATATGACTAAATGTGCCTTGTTCAAAAGGGGTGTTTATGAAATAAGGCCACTCAAAAGCTTTTATTTCTTAACAGCCTTCAGTTACTTTTATGGCACAAAATTAACATAATTAGTCACAGAGAATAGATGACATAAGCAGCATGCCATGCACAAAAGGGGGAAGCAGTATCTAAGGAAGGTATTTTGAGAGATCAAAAATTTTCAAAGTGCTTAATACTAGAAGGTCCTTTTTATTTGTGCACAGCCTTAAGATACTTTTTTTTTTTTAACTCCGTGAAATTCACATAATGAGATGCAGTAGACAGATGACATTAGCGATGTGCCATTAGAAAGAGGTCAGTTTCCTCTGAAAGATAGTCACTGTTCCTGCTCGTCATTAATTTGCAGCTTCAAAGCACTGAGCATATGATAGTCTAGCATGTTAAGCAAGTTGCAGTTATCTTTAAATAACCATTTTTTCCAGTTATTAGAAACTAAAGTTTTTCAACTACCGACTGAAAGCAAAATTAAGGCATGCAGCAGTGTTGGGGAGGAGGGGAAGGAAAAGAAAGGCTGGAAGATTAGAAAAAGAAAATCAAATATATTTTAAAAATGAAGTTGCTGATGGTTTTCCCTGGAGGTGACCTGCTTTAACTTCAGTGCTAGAATTTGGGGGTCAGTGATGGGCCTTGAAGATTGGAGTGCTGGCTAACAAATGAAACAAGTGGGGATTTTTGGTTTCTGCGGCCTTATTGTGGCACGCATAACAAGGCTAAAAAGCGATTGTGTGGTTATTTATGATCCCACTGAGGGGGAACATTGAAGCCAGAGGGCTCCGTGAGGTAGGAACATTAAAAGGGTTAAGAGCACGTGGATTTCTCTTACATGAGTACTGATCAAAAAAAAAAAAAAAATGCATTGAGAAATAGATCAGATTATCTTATTTTAATGTGAAGATCAGTGAGATTTCTCTATTTTGGTTGGTGAGAAAATCACAGATGAGAACACACAAAACTAAAGGATTGAGACTTTTAACTCATCTATGAGTTCAAATCTGTTATGACAAGGCTGTTTTATTTTTAAATAATTCCTTTTTTGCATCAAAATACATGAATATGGCACAACATTCATAATATTCACAAAGACTTACAGACTCTCCAATTTACATTCCCTTGGAGTCTATTTTTGACAGAAATTCTAGAAGCATTTCATAGTGTTTAGCTGCTTTAAAAACATTCTGATTTATAACTTCATCTCCCACCTCCCAAAGTAAAGTTCAGTCCCAAAATCTGGTGTGCATGTGATGACTGACTTTCTGCTGCATATTTAGCTTGTGTATCAGTGAGTGGCAAGGCCAAAAGGCATCAGATGAATAAGTATTAGTAAGAACAGCAGACAATATTGTGAACATTTTAAGCTATTGAAGCAAAATGCTTATTTTTAGGTCAGTAGTAAATAAGGAAAAAACGGTGATTGTTGAATGATGATTTTACATCTGCAGTGACATTTTGCTACTAGGAGTGTTGTTTTTACTCACTGTGTAGATTGGTGACATTGCATCTTCTCAGTACTTGAATAACCTGGTGCTGGGCCGGACTGGGGAAGATGGCCTGGGGCATTGTTCCAGGCTGTGGAGAGGAAGTAGAGGCAGAGAGACTCCAGGCTGATGCTGTAGCTATGATGGCCCTACAGGACATGGGTCATGGCAGCTGAACCAGCAACGTTTATGGAGGAGTTCCCTTATGAAAATCACAGGTTAAGGAAGAGTAAACCAAACTGCTCCTCTTCCTTCCATAAAGTATATGTGATTTTATATCGCTTAGCTTGCTTTTAGTATTGTTTGATTAGGTTCTATTTAGCTAATACTAGGGCTTCCCATGGAGAAGGTGATGGCACCCCACTCCAGTACTCTTGCCTGGAAAATCCCATGGACGGAGGAACCTGGTAGGCTGCAGTCCATGGGGTCGTGAAGAGTTGGACATGACTGAGCAACTTCACTTTCACTCTTCACTTTCATGCATTGGAGAAGGAAATGGCAACCCACTCCAGTGTTCTTGCCTGGAGAATCCCAGGGACGGGGGAGCCTGGTGGGCTGCCATCTATGGGGTCACACAGAGTCAGACACGACGGAAGCGACTTAGCAGCAGCACCAGCAGCAGCAGCAGGGCTTCCCAGGTGGCACAGTGGTAAAGAATCCACCTGCCAATGCAGGAGACACACACAATATGGGTTCCATACCTGGATCAGGAATATCCCCTGGAAAATGAAATGGCAACCCACTCTAGTATTCTTGCCTGGGAAATCACATGGACAGAGAAACCTGGTGGGCTACAGTCCATGGGATAGGAGAGTTGGACACGACTGAGAGATTAAAGAACTTTCTTTTTCATAGCATATTTTTCATATAATTTGGCCACTTCTCTTCCAGCAACTTGCAAATAACATATTAGTGCTAGGGAAACACACGTTATCCCTCAACTAGCTTTTAGTGAAGGAAGCAAATATCAACAGACACACTGAGAAGAGCTTAATGTTGGAAAAATAGAGAAGCTCTGAGTGATTATTTCTGCCTCGGTGCATCAAAGAAAATATCACTGAAGAGAAACTAAAATTTCACCAGAGTGACAAAACTAAGAAGCTCAAACAAGGGAACCTGAAAGGCCAAGGGCTAGTTCTCCACTGATGGGGTTGGAGGCTTAATCAATGAGATGTGGGATATGCTGACCCAGGAAGTTTGAAAATAATAGTGGTAATAGCTGAACAAGTGAAACATTCAAACTTAATTCTTGTTTTAAAACAGCATCTAATACAAATCCAGGTTGACTTGGACTGCCTTTTGGTAGTGCTTTAGAATGAGAAGAAATAAGCATAACCATTGCACCTTTTCAAAGTGCTTCCTATATGTTGGATGTTGTCATGGATGCATTGCAAGGTTTTCTTTTTAACCCTCTCAACAATTGTATGAAGCAAGTATTTTTTATACCTGGTTTTCATATGAGAAAACTTAAGCTCAGACAGATTAACTGATTTGCCCAGCATCACAAGAAATTAGGAAAGACCCTCTGGATTCACATTCAAACTCAGTTCTTTTTGGCTGTGAGGCTTCTTGTGGGATCTTACTTCCCCAATCAGGGGAAGTGTCGAGTCCTAACCACTGGATTTCCAGGTAACTCCCTCAAACTCTTTTCTGAATTAAAATCACCCCACTCCAGTACTTTGCCTGGAAAATCCCATGGATGGAGGAGCCTGGTGGGCTGCAGTCAATGGGGTTGCTAAGAGTCGGACACGACTGAGCGACTTTGGCAACCCACTCCAGTGTTCTTGCCTGGAGAATCCCAGGGACGGGGGAGCCTGGTGCGCTGCCGTCTATGGGGTCGCACAAAGTTGGATACGACTGAAGCGACTTAACAGCAGCAGCAGCAGTGGCCTTTATAATATAATCATATCTAGAAACTGTACATATAAGTAACAGATAGAATCCATTCTCTTCCACCACCTTTCAGGGAAAGCCCTAAAGAATCTGAGAGTGAATCACGAGAGGACATGTGGGCAATATAATATGAAATTTTTAGAGACTCATTTATTATACTCTTCACATTCAACTTTTTAATGATTTAAAATGCCACATGCATTTGTAAATAAAATTTGTATGGATTTTCCTTTAAGAATATCAAGCTGTAAAATAATAGATGGTGCATATAAATGGCAAAAAAATAAACAAAAACAATCACTGACCCAAATACATGCAATGTAGAGTAACTGAAAAAAGATTTCCATTGAGTTCAAATGCTATATTTACTTTTTTGTCACTGTTTCTTTCCATGAAAAATGCTGGAGAATAATTATATGTGTTTAACTATATAAAAGAAGCCATGATAGTTAATACTATACTTTTTCTTGCAAAATGGATTCCATCTGCTTTTATTAAGGAGAATAGTTAGAGTAGAATGAAATACTTATTAATCTAGCTGGTCTAGGTAAGGTCTAGTTCACTTTAATTAAAAAGCTGAATTTCTAAAGAATTGTAAGTATATAGATGCACTTAAAGCACCTTGCATTTTACGCTTAACCTTTTACTTTAATCCTGAAGCTTTCTATATTGTTATTTTAAGTTCATGTTAATAATATGCAAGCTGATGCTTTGAAAATTCTCTGGGATGTGGTTAATGAAGAGAAACTACACCATAAATTGTATTCAAACTATGCAGTCCATGCAGATGTAATTTTTCTTGAATTGCAGTATTTTGCAATAAATTGCAATAAATAATTTTTCAGCTTGTTTGGGTTTATTCTCTGTTGTTTATAAGAAGTACCATCAGGCACTACTGCATGAAGCAACTACATACAGTAACAGGCAATCTTAGTTTAACAAGATCCTTTGGATAAAAATAGATTTCAGATCTATCTCCTGCTAACAGAATGCAAATTCTGATGAAACTACACACTAGTGTTTTTCATAATTTAAAGTTTGTCACATGGTGTAATGCACTTGCTCACTTTCCCCTGAGTTCTGCCAGAGGAGGCAGAATGGCTCTGCCATTTTATGATCAATACAGACAGAATGTTCTACAAGGTATTCTGGGAACTGTAGTTAACAGAGACCATTTTTCTTGTAAATGCATTTGTTAAAACAATGCCCCAAAGAGACATGATATTCCAGCGACTGTCCATGTTTCTATGATAAACCCTGTGTTTTTCAGTGGATTGTAACCAGCAATTTGGCCCTTGCTAAATGGCACCATCTGTAGTTTAGCCTGCAGGTTTGCACAACCCGAGATACTGTCACCATTTCAAAAAGTCTGTCTTTTAAAGATCTCATGTAAGCCTAGGTTAAGAAAGACATAAGATAGCTGATCTTTTCACTGATTTTCATTTTAAGCTGAATTATCAAGCAAATAGATGATGTGCTTAGAGTGGAGTGGTTGTATCAGTTTATCTCCAATGGATTATTTTACACTTCTGCTTATTTTCCTTTCCATGTTATATTATTATCATTTGGAAGTACATGGGAATGTTGTAAGGAAGGAAATAAGAAAATACTATGATTCTGTCTTTTGCTAGAAGATATAAGTATCCTTTGAACCCTACGTTATCTCAGGAGATAGAAACTAAGATCTTGCAGAAGACAGGAAATGAGACTGGGGCAAACTGGGGAGCAGTGCCCAGCTAAAATAAGCAGCCTGAACACAGCACTGACAGATGGCTGCCGTGCCCCTTGTTACAAGCTAGGCTTTATTTTTGTTTTTTCAAAAAATGTCAGAATTATGGAGTTTTCTTACAATATTAAATATATCAAATGCCTTAATTTTTAAATGTTGGCAGCATATTTAATTTTAAGATAAATTTGTTTTTAATTTTGTGCCAGTCAAACAAAACACTTCTCCAAACCAAATTTGGTGAAGACACCTCAGTAGCAGACCTATACTCTAATCTTGTATCTTCACATCAGTCAAGGGTCAATGCCTTCTTAAAAATTAGCAAAAACTGTAGAAAAGGTAAAAAGTTAAAAAGAGTCAAATTTGATATTTTTTGGTTCATCTGTTTCTGTGTTTCAAATGAATTGATTATATTGAAATTATTTTAATAGCTTTCTGTAAACTTTTTAATTCCTTTTCAAAGCATATTTCTGTAACTTGTGTACTCACATTCTAATGACTTCATAGGTCATCAGTACTATTTATGATTTTGTATTTTTAAATTTTTATTGGAGATAGTTGCTTTACAGTGTTGTGTTATTTTCTGCTGTATAGCAAAGTGAGCCGGCCGTGTGTATACATATATCCCCCTTTGTGGGGGTAGATTTCCCTCCCATTTAGGTCATCACAGAGCATTGAGTAGAGTTCCGTGTGCTACAGAGTATGTTCTCATTAGTTAGCAATTTTATACATAGTAGTCTATATATGTTAATCACAACCCCCCAATTCATCACTCCCTTCCTCTCTTGGTATCCATACCTTTGTTCTTTATGTCTGTGTCTCTATTTTTGCATTGCAAATAGTTTTGTCTGTATCATTTTTTCTAGATTCCGCATATATGTGTTAATATACAATATTTGTTTTTCTTTTTCTGACTTTTGCATTATTTTCTTGAGGTAGCCCAATATGCACTCATCAGAAATGACATGAAAGGAATCTGGAGGTGACTGACAGCTTCTGCTACCACAGAAGGAGATGGACTGGAGTGGGTAGGGTTAGGGAGCTCCATGGCATGGGAGCCCTCGAGGTGACCAAAGCCACATAATGTTGATAGCTCATTCATTTGTCCATGTCATATGGGTCGTGGGGAAGGTGACTGTGACAGCAATGCAAAAGACTGCTGAATTAAGAGTGGCCAGATTGTTCTGGATCCTTATTTATTAAAATATTTTAATAAGCAAAAAGTGTACTTTGCTGCAATGCTCTCCAGCACTCCAACATTGAGTATATTGAGCTTCTCAAAGCTCTGCCTGTCCGGCAAATAAAGCCCTGTTAATCATGAACTGGCTGAGATCATGTTCACTGTTGGACAAGTCATATATTCAGTGACCACAAAGTGCTGTAGGGGAACCACCTACCTGGAGGGTCCAGTCTGTCTGGAGCTCACCCACCTAACCCAAAACTTCGAAGACCTCGATCTCTCTTCAACAGTGAGGGAAGACTGGAAGGGTTTCTAAGTACTTTTTCCTAAGTTTTCTCACAAATCATCTAGTTTCCCTTCTGGTATTTATGAAATAGCTAAAAGTAAATGAAGTAAAGACCTTGTTATAATTTTTCCTAAAAAAGAAATGGTTATGGAAGAATTAACATTCTTAAAATTAAAGCTAAGTAGCAAAATAGCAAATGAATGTATACTTATTTGTGAAAAAGCTATTTTATAAAGAATCCTTTGGAAATTGAAGACAAGAAAGTATAGTTATTGGCAGTTCTTTCCTCAAAAATAAGGTAATCTCTGATAACTGAGTCCTTTTTAAGTACATTCCAATATCCTAACTTTGGTTGCTTAAGGATCCAAATACAATAAAATGAGATTGTGTAGAAAACAATCACAAAAAGAGAACAACACAATTTTGGAGGAGAATCAAAATGATGAGAAAAATCTTGTTTTGTTTTTTTTTCCCCCCTAAGAGAATTAATATGCATGTATAGAGATGAGTGGGTTCCCCAGATGGCTCAGTGGTAAAGAATCTGCTTGCCAGTGCAGGAGATGCAGGTTCCATCCCTGGGTTGGGAAGATCCCCTGGAGAAAGGAATGGCAACCCACTCCAGTATTCTTCCTTGGAAATCCCATGGACAGAGGAGCCTGGCAGGCTACAGTCCATAGGATTGCAAGAGAGTCAGACAAGACTTAATGACCAAACACAAACAATATGGATGTGTAGGATCCCATTGTATATATTTTAAAGAGAAAGATGAAAGAGTATCCAAGAGCATTCTTATTATTTTGAATATTAAACCCAATCAAAACATTTTGTATTTACAGTTAATATGAGGATTGCTATTAGCCTATATGTATTTAAATTCTACCTACAATTTTCCTAATTGTGCTCATTTTATTTGGAACAAATATGCAATGCTAGCATATCAAATGATAAGTTATCTCATAGGAATCAGTTCCTAATTTAAGATTACTGGATATTTTAAAGGCCCAAGTATGTCCCCTATTTGGCCCTTTAATACATGCTTACTGTCTTAATTTGTTTCCCTTAAAAATCTGGTGACGGCTGAAAAGAAAAACGAAAAGTACATGTAGTCTTCACTGAGGCAGAAAGAGCCCTAATCATAAAATTTCCGACCAGAACAGGGTCACCTACACTTAAATTTTCTGTAAACAAATAAGTGCTGAGACAGCCGATCAACTTCCTCAGTGCATTTTTCCCCTAGTAAAATCAGTTTGAGATAAATTGCAAAATAAATAAATGTCAAATAACAATTCCCATGACTAGTATTTGAACTGAATTTAATGATGATTATGAAGACAAAGCTGTGATAGGCCTCTGCATAGAAGGCTTAAAGGGAACAATCTGAAACGATTTTAACTTGGAACCATTTTAACAAATGAATATATTTCCTAAATTGCCACATCAACCAACCCTGCTATCTAATTATGGCCAGCAAAAAGGGCTACATATTAACTATTCCAAAACCTAAGCCATTATTTTTGGTTGACATTCAGTTAATAAACCTGAAAAGCATTTTGCTCATTGAATAGTCAAGGTTTCTGCTTTACAACTGATAGGGAATATAACAGGAAGTTGCATTGTTCTAAGTTACACATTCTCTAAAGACTTGACTCAGACTCGTGGTCTTGTTGGTCATCAATGCTTCCACCATTTTCTAGGATAAAATGATCACAGTTGCTCCTTAGAATAGAAATTTAAGAGCCCTCTGCCCATCATTTCAAAATTATTAAGAAAAATTTCAGCAAAAAGTCCATTTTATGTCCAAAAGGGTGAAATGCGCTAGGAGCAGGTGATTCTGTAGCCCCACCTGGGTCATTTTGAAAGCTTATGCCTATGTGCTAATCAGCAAGCAGCAAGGCAGCACCCTTGAACTTGTCAGGGAAAACAATCTGGAATTCACTGATTAGTAAAAGGAATTTAGGGAAACAGTATGTAGAAGTATTTATGGAAAATAAGAAATATACTTTCAAGGTTCTAAAATTTATTTTGCTATTAAGCTTGTCCTTTGAAAAGTTATAAACCTAAAAAACTTTAAATCAGTTACCTAATACCCTTGTGTTTGTTGATCCTCTGTCCACTTATTTTGAAGGGATCTTCTAAAGTTATTGCAAAATGTGGAGTGCATTTGCCATCTACTATATATCATGCAATCAACTCTATTTAACAGTCCTGGGGGAAATTTCTCTTTGCTGGAGGATACATTGTTCTTTTACCTAACCAACACTAACTGTATTTCCCTTTTTCACATTTGCCACCAAAATCCTCAGAGCCATATTTATGATCCATTTTTAGAAAAGGCATCACAGCTCTTCTCTACCTTAATCTTACTGCAGGCATCAACTCTTTCTCTTAACTTTTGTGTTAATTCCTCCACCTCATCTTAATATATTCATCTGGTTGTTTTGTAACCTGGGAGGCTGGATTGCAATTTTGAACATCAAAATAATAAAAATTAGTTCAGAAAATTTTCCTTTTACCATACCACTTTTTGGAGACTATATGGATTAAACAAAGAATCACACACACACACACACACACACAACTCTTTAGAAAGTCCAGGGTTCTTTTTTTTCTAAAATAGTTTAATGTGTTTCTCAATCAGTAATTAGACTTTCTTATAAATTCATAAGAACACAAAGATAGCCCATTAATTCAGGCAAAGAAATGACAGTTTTTGCACAATCAAACCCATAAAAAGTAAGACATTCAAAAAAAGTAAGTTTATGGTCCTATTTTTGTATTTCATGTAGTGCCAAGCATATTATTACAAATAATTGCTTAATAGATTATTCACTTTTGGGGAGCATAGACACCCTTCCTTTGCAACTGGTTAGGAGACATCTCCTATGAAATATTCCAACCTCTCACATTTAGGATGTCCCCAAACTAATCTTATTATCTTCTGCATCTCTTTTCCAGCTGCTCTCCTATATTATTACAATCTAAATATGGAAACACAAAGAAACATTTAACCTTTACCTCTCATTACCCCACAGAGCCAACCAATTCTATACAGTGATTCTGAGACTCCAAAGTCACCCTTCTTGTCTTTTCTATATATTTTTTTTAAATCAAGTGATTCATCACCAGGATAGTTTGAGAAGCCATGCTTTAAATATTTATTTATTTACTTTTGGCTGTGTCAGATCTTAGTTGCAACATATGCCCAGCTTCTCTCTAGTTGACAGGCTCAGCCTGTGGTTGCAGCTTATGGACATAGTTGCTCCCCAGTATATAAGATCTTAGTTCCACATCCAGGGATGGAACCCTCGTCCTCTGCATTGCAAGGTAGTTTCTCAACCATTGGATCACCAGAGAAGTGCCCTCTTTTCTACTTTTAATATCACTACTCTACTCTGGGCCATCCCTACATTTGCTTCATTGTTTTAAAAACTTATTATTTTTTATTTTGGTTAAGGTAAAGAATCCCTCTCAAAAGAGATCAAATGACAGGGAGCAGACAGCCACTTAAAGTTACAGAAAGATATTATGGATACTGAAGAAAAGGGAACCCAGACCTTGTTATAGACCCAGATTCTTGAACTCTTTAATCAATATAAATTGATAAGAGGCCAGACTAGAAATTCAGGCATCAGCTCAGTTCAGTTCAGTTCAGTTGCTCAGTTGTGTCCGACTCTTTGCGACCCCATGAATTACAGCATGCCAGGCCTCCCTGTCCAACACCAACTCCCGGGGTTCACCCAGACTCACATCCATGGAGTCAGTGATGCCATCCAGCCATCTCATCCTCTGTCGTCCCCTTCTCCTCCTGCCCCAATCCCTCCCAGCATCAGAGTCTTTTCCAATGAGTTAACTCTTCTCATGAGGTGGCCAAAGTACTGGAGTTTCAGCTTTAGCATCATTCCTTCCAAAGAAATCCCAGGGCTGATCTCCTTTAGGGTGGACTGGTTGGATCTCCTTGCAGTCCAAGGGACTCTCAAGAGTCTTCTCCAGCACCACAATTCAAAAGCATCAA
>NW_011494711.1:559593-582898 GCF_000754665.1 Bison bison bison | reverse complement strand
CATCAATTCTTCAGCACTCAGCCTTCTTCACAGTCCAACTCTCACATCCATACATGACCACAGGAAAAACCATAGCCTTGACTAGACGGACCTTTGTTGGCAAAGTAATATCTCTGCTTTTATTTTTTTTTTACTTTTTTTTTTTTCTTTATTTATTCCTTTATTTCTCATGTGTTCCCCATCCTGAACCCTCCTCCCTCCTCCCTCCCCATACCATCCCTCTGGGTCATCCCAGTGCACCAGCCCCAAGCATCCAGCATCGTGCATTGAACCTGGACTGGCATCTCGTTTCATACATGACATTTCACATGTTTCAATGCCATTCTCCCAAATCTTCCCACCCTCTCCCTCTCCCACAGAGTCCATAAGACTGTTCTATACATCAGTGTCTCTTTTGCTGTCTCGTATACAGGGTTATCGTTACCATCTTTCTAAATTCCATATATATGCGTTAGTATTCTGTATTGGTGTTTTTCCTTCTGGCTTACTTCACTCTGTATAATAGGCTCCAGTTTCATCCACCTCATTAGAACTGATTCAAATGTATTCTTTTTAATGGCTGAGTAATACTCCATTGTGTATATGTACCACAGCTTTCTTATCCATTCATCTGCTGATGGACATCTAGGTTGCTTCCATGTCCTGGCTATTATAAACAGTGCTGCGATGAACATTGGGGTACACGTGTCTCTCTCCCTTCTGGTTTCCTCAGTGTGTATGCCCAGCAGTGGAATTGCTGGATCATAAGGCAGTTCTATTTCCAGTTTTTTAAGGAATCTCCACACTGTTCTCCATAGTGGCTGTACTAGTTTGCATTCCCACCAAAAGTGTAAGAGGGTTCCCTTTTCTCCACACCCTCTCCAGCATTTATTATTTGTAGACTTTTGGATTGCAGCCATTCTGACTGGTGTGAAATGGTATCTCATAGTGGTTTTGATTTGCATTTCTCTGATAATGAGTGATGTTGAGCATCTTTTCATGTGTTTGTTAGCCATCTGTATGTCTTCTTTGGAGAAATGTCTATTTAGATCTTTGGCCCATTTTTTGATTGGGTCATTTATTTTTCTGGAGTTGAGCTGTAGGAGTTGCTTGTTTATTTTTGAGATTAGTTGTTTGTCGGTTGCTTCATTTGCTATTATTTTCTCCCATTCTGAAGGCTGTCTTTTCACCTTGCTAATAGTTTCCTTTGATGTGCAGAAGCTTTTAAGTTTAATTAGGTCCCATTTGTTTATTTTTGCTTTTATTTCCAATATTCTGGGAGGTGGGTCATAGAGGGTCCTCCTGTGATGTATGTCAGAGAGTGTTTTGCCTATGTTCTCTTCTAGGAGTTTTATAGTTTCTGGTCTTACGTTGAGATCCTTAATCCATTTTGAGTTTATTTTTGTATATGGTGTTAGAAAGTGTTCTAGTTTCAGTCTTTTACAAGTGGTTAACCAGATTTCCCAGCACCACTTGTTAAAGAGATTGTCTTTAATCCATTGTATATTCTTGCCTCCTTTGTCAAAGATAAGGTGTCCATATGTACGTGGATTTATCTCTGGGCTTTCTATTTTGTTCCATTGATCTATATTTCTGTCTTTGTGCCAGTACCATACTGTCTTGATAACTGTGGCTTTGTAGTAGAGCCTGAAGTCAGGTAGGTTGATTCCTCCAGTTCCATTTTTCTTTCTCAAGATCGCTTTGGCTATTCGAGGTTTTTTGTATTTCCATACAAATTGTGAAATTATTTGTTCTAGCTCTGTGAAGAATACCATTGGTAGCTTGATAGGGATTGCATTGAATCTATAAATTGCTTTGGGTAGTATACTCATTTTCACTATATTGATTCTTCCAATCCATGAACATATGCTCTCTAGGTTGGTCATAATTTTCCTTCCAAGGAGTATGCTATGTTGTCACTTCAGTCGAGTCCGACTCTGTGTGACCCCATAGACGGCAGCCCACCAGGCTCCCCGTCCCTGGGATTCTCCAGGCAAGAACACTGGAGTAGGCTGCCATTTCCTTCTCCAATGCATGAAGGTGAAAAGTGAAAGTAAAGTCGCTCAGTCGTGTCTGACTCTTAGCAACCCCATGGATTGCAGCCTAACAGGCTCCTCCATCCATGGGATTTTCCAAGCAAGAGTACTGAAGTGGGGTGCCATCCAAGGAGTAAGTATCTTTTAATTTCATGGCTGCAGTCACCATCTGCAGTGATTTTGGAGCCCCAAAATATAAAGTCTGACACTGTTTCCACTGTTTCCCCATCTATTTCTCATGAAGTGATGGGACCAGATGCCATGATCTTTGTTTTCTGAATGTTGAGCTTTAAGCCAACTTTTTCACTCTCCTCTTTCACTTTCATCAAGAGGCTTTTGAGTTCCTCTTCACTTTCTGCCATAAGGGTGGTGTCATCTGCATACCTGAGGTTATTGATATTTCTGCCGGCAATCTTGATTCCAGCTTGTGTTTCTTCCAGTCCAGCGTTCCTCATGATGTACTTACTCTGCATATAAGTTAAATAAGCAGGGTGACAATATACAACCTTGACGTACTCCTTTTCCTATTTGGAACCAGTCTGTTGTTCCACGTCCAGTTCTAACTGTTGCTTCCTGACCTGCATACATATTTCTCAAGAGGCAGGTCAGGTGGTCTGGTATTCCCATCTCTTTCAGAATTTTCCACAGTTTATTGTGATCCACACAGTCAAAGGCTTTGGCATAGTCAATAAAGCAGAAATTCAGGCATAAGGGAGCAAAAACAAATAATAGGTCCCCTTGCTTGCTGCCCTAAGAGGTTGAGCTGGTCCTCTTAAATGGTAGGGGTGGATTGGTGGGTTGGGCTGGAGAGTTGGCTTAGGCCGTCTGCCCACCCCCTCCATGGTGCAGTATATTGGGATCATGGGCAGCACCCTGCTTTTCCTTCTCGTACCTCAGAAATGGCAGTTGGGTTTGGGCCCTTTTGTATGTTATTGCTGATGATTTGTCCCAGTTGGGCATGCATGTGGTTATTTTTAATCCCTTATATTTTCTTTGTATGCTCTTGCCTGAGGAGACATTTATCCAGGTACAAGCACTTCAGTAAAGGTTCCAAGGTCCCAGCCTGTCTCAGGCTCACTGTAGGCAGGGCCTGGTAACAAGGAACACCACTGTTTCCTTTAGGTTTTCCCTTTCTTGTCTCTCTCTCAATTGGTGCCCACAAATTCTTTATTTTCATTTCACTATGCATAAGACTTTACAATGCTTTGCCCTAGCCTTGACAGTCTATGACTATTTGCTGCTACTGCTAAGCCGCTTCAGTCGTGTCTGACTCTGTGCGACCCCATAGATGGCAGCCCACCAGGCTCCCCCGTCCCTGGGATTCTCCAGACAAGAACACTGGAGTGGGTTGCCATTTCCTTCTCCAATGCATGAAAAAAGTGAAAAGTGAAAATGAAGTGGTCCATCTTGTCCGACCCACAGCAACCCCATGGACTGCAGCCTACCAGGCTCCTCCATCCATGGGACTTTCCAGGCAAGAGTACTGGAGTGGGGTTCCATTTAGCAAATCATAAAAATTCTCTCAAAGTCTTTTAGTTAAAATTCCTGAGGTAAGAAATTTAAATGAATTAACTCAAATATGCCAAGTTCCTGTTCAGCATATACCTACACCCTAAAAGTGACAGATTCAGAGTCCACCCATCTTTATTCATGGGTGTGTAGACCCCAGCTGACTTTGTGGGTGAACATGAGGTTACATGAAAAGGAATGCAGAGAGTAGGGAATGATAGACAATTCTAATAGTTTATCACATCTATCAATGTATACATGCACAATGATAATTAACTCCATGTTTATTACTCTGTAGTCCAATTTAGAACCTGCTAAACTCCATGTTTATTACTCTGTAGTCCAATTTAGAACCTGCTAAACACAGTTTTGAGCAAAAATATTCTCTTGCTTTGATTTGTTTAATTCACTTGGTTTCCCTTATAAATACTCTATCCATCGGCTTTGATGTAATCATAAACTGTCCGCAAATTCCAGTGGCTTAGGTATGTATTTCTTGTGAATTTCATACATGATGGTTGTCTGGTTCTCAGCGGCTCTTCCTATATCAGACACAAGCTGAGGAAGCATCCAGCATTTGTGACATAATATTCTTATGGTGAAGAAAAAAAGTAAGAGAGCTGGCAGATATGTATGAAGGCTCTTAAAGCTTCTGCCTAGATGTGCTGCATGTTATTCCTGCTCACATAACGTTGGACACAGATCCAGCATTGATGTTGAAGGGATGTGCAACCCCCTTCCTCCATTGACAGGGTACAGCCCATCAGCTAGTGGTGAATAAAAATGTATCATCCCTTTACAGGACAGGGTGGGAGCAAGAAATTGAGCACAGTAATGCAACTTACCACAAACTACTATAGTGGCTCCAAATGTACACTAATAGAATTAAACTCTTTGTTCCAATGTTTTTTGAAATATTGCATTGATCCCCGAGGTTCCTTGGACATATAGTGATGTCAAGAGAAATTAAGGGGCATGCGGTTCTTGATGCCACTCCCTCCTCACCCCCCGCCCCCATAGTAGTTCTAGTTTTACCTATGCTATCTGTCAGAGACCTGGGTAAGATTTACTTTGGGAGGAAATAATACCTCTTTTTAATTTCAAAAAAATATTGAAAATCATTTTCTTTGCTTGACCATCAATATTTTATTTCATAAAATGCCAGTGTAGTTTTCAAAGTTTGTCTTCTCTATCCCCTCCCATTTACTTTACACTTCCACCTAACTTAATTCAGCATAATTTTTATATGGCACCATTTTTTTATTCCTTGACTTTCTTCTACATAAACTATATCCCCTTTTAATGTAACTCTTTTATTCCACCATGAATGCTTTGCAAACCTATGTATCTTAGTTTGTTAAGACTACCGTTGCAGCTTTCCTGCTGGCTCAGTGGTAAAGAATCTACCTGCCAATGTAGGAAACCGGAGTTTGATCCCTGGGTCAGGAAGATCCCCTGAAGAAGGAAATGGCAATCCACTCCAGTATTCTTGCCTGGGAAATCCCATGGACAGAGGAGCCTGGTGGGCTACAGTCCTTGAGGTCGCAAAATAATTGGACATGACTTAGGAACTCAACAACAACAACAACCATTACAAAGTACCACAGATCAGAGTACTTAAACAATAGAAATGTATTGTCTCATAATCCTGAGGTTAGATTTGAGATCAAGGTGTTGACAGGGTTGATATCTTCTAAGGCCTCTCTCCTTTTCTTGTGGACGGCCTTCTTTGTTTTTATCCAGTATCTTGACATAGTCTTCCCTCTCTGTGCATGCTCAGTTATGTCCAACTGCGCAACTGTGTCCATGCGGGCGACCACATGGACTATAGCCCGCCAGGCTCCTCTGTCTATGGAATTTTCCAGGAAAGAATACTGGAACAGGTTGCCATTTCCTCCTTCAGGTGATCTTCCTGAGCAGGGATTGAACCCGCATCTCCTGCACTGGCAGGTGAATTCTTTACCACTGTGCTACCCACTGTGCGTATCTGTGTCCTAATAGTCTCTTCATATACAAACACCAGTCATATTGGTTTAGGGCTTGTGCACATGCCTAATTTCACATTGCACTCATTTCATATGCTAGCAAAGTAATGTTCAAAATCCTTCAAGCTAGGCCTCAATAGTACATAAACCAAGAACTCCCAAATGTACAGGAAGGATTTAGAAAAGGCAGAGGAACCAGAGATCAAATTGCCAATATTCTTTGGATCATAGAAAAAGCAAGGGAATTAAAATCTGCTTCAGCTTCATTGACTATGCTATAGCCTTTGACTGTGTGGGTCACAACCAACTGTGGAAGAGATAGGAATATCAGACCACCTTAGCTGTTGCCTGAGAAACCTGTATGCAGGAAAAGAAGCAACAGTTAGAACCGGGCATGGAATAGTAGACTAGATAAAAATTCGAAAAGGAGTATGTCAAGGGTGTATATTGTCATCCTGCATATTTAACTTATATTTAACTTATGGAAAACTCACAATCTGGGATCAAAATTGCCTGTAGAAATATCAATAACCTCAGATATGCACATATCTGCACATACCACCCTAACGGCCAAAAGTGAAGAGGAACTAAAGAGCCTCTTGATAATAGTGGGAGAAGAGAGTGAAAAAACTGGTTTAAAACTCAACGTTCATAGAACAAAGATCATGGCATCCTATCCCATCACTTCATGGCAAATAGATGGGGAAAATGTGGAAACAGTGACAGATTTTATTTTCTTGGACTTCAAAATCATTGCAGGTGGTGACTTTAGCCATGAAATTAAAAGACGCTTGCTCCTTGGAAGAAAAGCTATGACAAACCTAGACAGCATATTAAAAAGCAAAGACATCACTTTACTGACAAAGGTCCATGTATTGCTGATCCTGTTCCTGATGCTAATTGTCTTGTTGTATCTGTCTGTGCTCACTGTTCGCTGAACCCAAGGTAGACAATGTACAAGCAAGGAAGCTGGAAAAATACTTGAGGAGCCATAGGAACTGAAGACATGTTTATTCTCTCCTGGCTGGTTCAGCAGCCATAGCAGCAGACATGCTATTTTATCTCCTCTTATGGTTGATCCAACAGACACAGCCAAGATGCAATAGTAATGCTGCCGCTTTTTAGGTGGAGTTCACATAGCCCCACAGCACAGAGTAGCTGGTGATCAAGCAAGTTCCTTGTGATGCGCATGTGCAGTTCTGTAAATGATCTCAGCTGTTACATAGTCATTATTTACAAAACGTGGGGTGAGAGAGCCTGAACAGGCCATCTTGGCTAATTTGCTCTCTCCCCACATTCTCTATAGGGCTTCGCTGATAGCTCAGTTGGTAAAGAATCCACCTGCAACATAGGAGACCCTGGTTGATTCCTGCATTAGGAAGATCTCCTGGAGCAGGGAAAGGCTATCCACTCCAGTATTCTGGCCTAGAGAATTCCATGGACTATATAGCCCACAGGGTCACAAAGAGTCAGACATGACTGAGTAAGTTTCACTTCATTTCACAGCCCCTATAGCCAAAGCTATGATTTTTCCTGTAGTCATGTATGGATGTAAGAGTTGGACCATATAGAAGGCCAAGTGCCAAAGAACTGATGCTTTCAAATTGTGCTGGAGAAGACTCTAGAGTCCCTTGGATTGCAAGGAGATCAAACCAGTCAATCCTAAAGAAACTCAACCCTAAATATTCATTGGAAGGACTGATGCTGAAGCTGAAACTCAAATACTCTTGCCACCTGATCCAAAGAACTGATTCTGGAAAAGACCCTGATGCTGGGAAAGATTAAAGGCAGGAGGAGAAGGGAGTGAAAGAGGATGAGATGGTTGGATGGCATCACTGACTCAATGAACCCAAGTTTGAGCAAACTTCAGGGGATAGTGAAGGACAGGGAAGCCTGGTGTGCTGCAGTCCATGGGGTTGCAAAGAGTTGGACACGATTCAGTGACTGAACAACAACACATGACCTTATTTTACTTTATCTCCTTAAAGATCCTGTCTCCAAATGTCATTATTTTCTTTTCAAAATTAAACAAAATATTGAGATATAATTGGCATGTAGCATTGTGCAAGTTCCCTGGTAGCTCAGACCATAAAGAATTTGCCTGCAATATACATAATATAAAATTTAACCAATTTTTAAGCACATAACGTGGGGCTTCCCAGGTCACACTACTGGAAAAGGACCTGCCTGCCAATGCAGATAGATGTAAGAGATGCAAGTTCTATCCCTGGGTTGGGAAGATATCCTGGAGTAGGAAATGTCAACCCACTCCAATATTCTTGCCTGGAAAATTCCATGGACAGAGGATCCGGGCAGGCTACAGTCTATAGGGGTTGCAAAGAGTTGGACACGACTGAGTGACTAACATACATTGTGTAAGTTAAAGGTGTAGAATGTATTGATTTAATGCATTTATATATTGCAGTATGATTCCATTATAACGTAGTCAACAGCTCTTTCACTTCACATACTTTTCATGTCTTTTCTTGTGAAGAGAACAATTAAGATCTTGTCTCTTAGCAACTTTGAAGTTTATAAAGCAGTATTGTTGACCATAAGCAATATGCTGTGCATTAAATTGTCAGCATTTATTTATCTACTTGTTACAAATACTGTCACGTTTTGTGACACTGGGGGTTGAGCTTCAACATGTAAATTGTGGGGGAAACAAAATTTAGCCATAACACTGTCCTTCAATTTTGGTGGAAGTACTAGCTTAACTCTTTTTGAAAATACTAATTCAAATCTTGTTGAATTTTGTAAATGTAATAGATTCATCCTAAGTCCATTGCATAAAATGGAAGAAAGATAGATACGTTTTTAATACCTTTTGATAACTAATCTATTTGCCTCAAACAGGTAATCTTCGTCAATCACATAAGATTTCACTGTGATTGGGCTCCTATCTGTCTTTTAGCTCAATGACCACGCTACTGAAGAGGCCTTTTCTGGCCACAGCTAAGATGCTTACCTACTTGCTTTATCACATTTCATTTCACTTATAATAATGCACCCTTGTATTTCTTGCTTTACTTGCTTATTGTACTTATCCATCCCTTTATTTTAAATGCCAGCCAGTCAAAGGACTTGAGTGCTTCATACCACCTACCATAGAGTCAGCTGTTCCAAGCCAGTTCTTGGCACATGGTAGGAATTTAATGACTCTTCTCTTGAGTAAATAAATGGAGGGCAAATAGCATTAGATATCAAAAAGTGAGACAGTAGGCAAATAAGCAAAAATTGAGCTGTCAAAAGGCTTCCCTGGTAATTCAGTAGAAAAGAATCCACCTGCAACACAGGAGACAGAGGAGATGCGGAGGGTCAATCCCTGAGTCAGGAAGATCTCCTGGCAAAGGAAATGACACCCACTTCAGTATTCTTTCCAGGAAAATCCTATGGACAGAGGAGCCTGGCAGGCTTTAGTCCATAGGGTTGCAAAGAGTCAGATACTGAGCAATGAACACACACAAAAACACACACACACACACGCACACACACACAAGCTATTAATATCAAAGGAGCAATTCAACAGTGCCAGTAATTCAATAATTCACAATAGATTCTAATTATCAATGTCATATCAAACAATATTTGAGGAAACAATACATTTTTTTCAAAAGGTCATTGAACAATCCCTAAGCTGGCAAAAAGCTGATTATAATTTAAATAAGATAATAAGGAATGAGACACCATATTGTTGAAAAATATTTTCACATTCATGAGAAAAAAATAACAGAAGTAATGTCTACTTTCCATATGCAACTTCAATAATTATTAAAATTTTTCTCTATTTCTTTAAAATATGTATTCACCATCTAAAAATGTTTTTTGAATATAATGACAACATATACATATTTTATCATTAGGTATACTTATCTAAATATATCCCTGCCTCTCTGTGTACCTACAGATGTCATTATAAATATCATTAAAGTAATACAGTGTCCATTCTGTGTGTTTAACAAATAGGTGTATCACAGTAAAGTTTTGGAAAGAAAGCCCATGTCTTTAATTCTATATCCTTTTCATGAATCTAGCTCATTGATGCAAAATATTAAACCACTGAACAAGAAAATAGATTCTATGCAAGAAGTAGTTTCTCTGGAGGTAGGAAATTTGTAGTACTGAAGACTAGATCGTCTGAGGATAAATTCAAAATAACCACTGAAGAAATGGCATGAAGATGTAATTATTTCCCAAGGGAAATTGTAAAGAAGAGCAAATGATTTAATGCTAATCGAAAAGCTAATGAGAGTTAACTGTGGAATAAAAATTTCTAAAAGCTTATTGTATGTGTAATCTTTTGGCTGTTTTCCTTTATCAAAATAGCTGCTGAAATTGTAAGGGGGTTTGTATATATCTTTATATTTTGCTTAAAATATTTTTGTTGGTTGTAAAGAATTTTGCAAACCATGTGTGCGAATGTCTTTTCAAAATGCTACGTTGACACAAACCTTTCTTTTCCTTCTAGGTTTGATAGAATAAATCTCCAATAAAAACAAAAATGAACTTAGCAACAGGTGAAGGCAAAGGCCAGTGCCATTTCAACAATGTAAATATACCTTCTTTCTATTTAAAGATCCTAGACCTTGTTTTTGCTCTTTTCTTCTTTCTAGTTTACATATTCAGGTGATAGAAGTAAAGGTTATGATATTATCAAAAAGCAAATAAAATTATTTGACTAAATTTGAAATTTAAGTTGCAGTGAAATGACAATGATTATTCTCTTCGTCCATACCCTTATTTGGCACTGTTCAAATGATTTAGAAGCTTTTTCAAATTTATGTATAATATATGCCAGTAGGTGGTGGTAGTATTTTCCACAAGACAATACTATTTTCATTAGTAAATAGCCCCCAAAATAGAGATCATTTTCTGCTCCTCAGATATTCCCAGAGCAATACAGAGACTTCAGAGATTATCTTTCCCAAGTTATACTCCCAGATTCTGTTTAAAAACAAAGTTAGGCATTTTAATCAATGTATTACATTTTTAGGGGTGGAGGCGGAAGCCTCTAATAAATTTGGGGGCCTACGGGTTTAATTCCATGGCATTAACCATTACATTTTTCTTTTCTAACAGATGCCAGCCATTAAACTGAAAAGTTGAAATTGAGGATATAAAAAGTGGGGTGTGTGTAGCCAGCTAGTGAGTGATTTTAACCAGATTTTCTCCTTCATCATGGCTCATTTGCATTGTGAATACTCTGAAAAAGACAGCTTTTGTGGGCTCTGCTGTGTTTGTTGCTCCTACAATGTAAAACTATTCAAAGGGTCTGATTGTGTGTTCAGATATCACATACATATTGGCCTGGCTCTGGGATTTCCTGTTACTCTGAATGATAAAGATTCTTTCCTATTTAAAGTACAATTCATCCATTGTGTCTACGTATGTGAAAGGGCACCTTTGTCGGATATCCATAAGCCAGGGAAGAGATGGAGAGTTGAGGGGATGGAGTAATTTGGCAGTTGTAGGGGGACAAAAGGTACTTTTTAGTAAGAGGGAGAAGAGAGGTAAACATAGAGATCATCCCATAAAGGAACTGACTTCAGTTTGAGAAGGGGTGGTTTGGAAAATGATCTGGAATTTATAACCTTCTGAACTGCATTTTTAAAGAGCTTTTCTGACCTTAATTTAATCCAATTTTCGGGAATCTAAAATACCCCTTCCAGTTCTCTGTCCAATTTTATTTTTAGAAATCAGAAACTGGAAGAATGTACAGAGAGTGATTCACATTTAGAAAGCCAAGATCTCTTTAAATCTGAATACAAATATAGGAGTTGAGAACCATGTTACTCTCAAGGTCTGGCCCAGAACTGGCAGCTTTGGCATCACCTGGGAGCTTGTTAGAGACACAGAATCTCAGGCTCTGCCTTTCCCCAGATCTACTAAACCAGATTCTGAGTTTCACAGGATCCTAAGGGGATCTGTATTCATGCCAGAGTTTGAGAAGGCCTGATTTAGAAGATTCCTAGTTAATGAAGCTACTTATTCTTTTCATAGGGTGGAGAAAGAAAGCACTGAGTAGTCTTTTTATACATTTCACAGACTCAACAGCATATGAACATCTAGAGCAGGAACTTCAGTCACTCAAGGTCTTGAGTTTCCTATCTTAACTCTATTTATGGATTCTGTTTATACTGTAATAAAGGATTTTTAAAAACTGGGCAGATGGCCAAACAGAGGAAAAAAGTCAGAAGAGCACTGCAATATTAGGGATGACTGAATCGTAAAGATCATTTAGTTCTTTGGTTCCCCTGTATAGGCAGCCAGTGGTAGCATCCTTATACATCACGCTTCCATCAGGACTTGGTGACTAAAGTGTCTTGAAAAGCTTTGCACATAAAAACTGATGTTGCTGCTGCTGCTGCTAAGTCGCTTCAGTCGTGTCTGACTCTGTGCGACCCCAGAGATGGCAGCCCAACAGGCTCCCGTGTCCCTGGGATTCTCCAGGCAAGAACACTGTAGTGGGTTGCCATTTCCTTCTCCAATGCATGAAAGTGAAAAGTGAAAGTGAAGTCGCTCAGTCATGTCCGACTCCTAGCAACCCCATGGACTGCAGCCTACCAGGCTCCTCTGTCCATGGGATTTTCCAGGCAAGAGTACTGGAGTGGGGTGCCATTGCCTTCTCTGAACTGGTGTTGCAGTTCTTTTGAATCCAAGAACAAACAAATAAGAAACCAAAAAACCAGAGAAGGTTAAGCACCAAAATTTTGGAAATGTTCCTTAAGGGCAACAGAATGGAAGCAAATGAAGCTGGTGAGCTCTGGTTAGTGTTCAGTTGTTCTACAAGATTTCCTGTTAAAATGAGTCTGGAAATGTTTGAAATATATTCCAAGCATTTTAAAATAAATTAGTCAATTCTTAGTGTTCAAAATCCCCATCTTTTTTTTAAAAAGTGAAAGTAAGCCATTATGTTATTGTATCCATTCCCACTTAGAAACCTTTTGAGCAAAAGACATTCAATAATAACTGTATTCCAGTTTCAGTACCCTACATGACATGAGTATCTCCCCCACATTTATGCTAAATATAGATTAACACAGAGTTAAAGTTAAGGAATTTATATAGCTTATTAAGTCATAATCGGCTTTCCCAGGTGGCTCAGTAGTAAAGAATCCACCTGCCAATGCAGGAGACACGAGTTCAATCTCTGGGTTGGGAAGATCCCCTGGAGGAGGAGGTGGCAACAAACTCCTGTATTCTTGCCTGGAAAAATCCCATGGACAGAGGAACCATGGGGTCTCAAAGAGTTGGACATGACTGAGCAACTAAGCATATAATTCATAATTACTCTTAAGAAAAGCTTACCCCAAAATAGCCTAAGATATCAACAGAGATTTAAGGAATGCATTGGAACAACCACAGTATTATACAGTATATTCTAGGACCCCGTGTGAGATGTTCCAGGTAGAGTAGAAATTAAGGCAGCTATCTGTTGCCTTAATTTGGACCAGAATATTTTCAGTGACATCCAATGATTCCAGGTTTACATTTATCCACCTTCAGTGGTAGAGAGCTATTTTTAAAATGGATTTGAGACTTTGGGAGTGCTTCAATTGGTTATATTACTAAGGGAAAAAAATATTGCTAATCTAGAGTCATTAGCGTTGGCTGTTGATACTACAGGTCCTTCCTCATGAGTTTCTTCAGCTGTCACCAACATAGGGCTGGTGCCAACACCTGCCCATACAATCTTTCCTGCTTCCCCTATAACGGGTCCCCAACATTCCAGGATCTATAGCCTGATAATTTCAGGTGGAGCTGATATAACAATAGAAATATCATACACAATGTATGTAATGCCCTTGAATCATCCTGAAACCACCACCCATATCCTCCCCATCCCCGCCAGGCACAAGAAGTCCATGGAAAAATTGTCTTCCACAATTTTTCTGGTCCCTGGTGTCAAACATGTTGGGGACCACTGCAGTGAACCTTTGCAAATAGTCTGTTTACAAAGAAACTCTTCCATACATATCAGATTTTGAATATCGTATGAGTTTCATTTTGAGAACCTGCCAGATTCAGGAGTATATAAAAGTAATTTAAAAATTAAAAAAAAATCAGCTCAGTTCAGCTGCTCAGTTGTGTCCGACTTTGTGATCTCATGGACTGCAGCACACCAGGCTTCCCTGTCAATTACCAACTCTCAGAACATGATCAAACTCATGTCCATTGAGTTGGTGATGCTATCCAATCATCTTATCCTCTATCATCCCCTTATATTTAAACCAAAGGAACTGAGTTGTCAAATAGCTTGATAGTAGCAGACCTAAATGGAAATCCCATAATTTATAATACTCTTTTTTTCTATCAAGTGGGAGATTATATGCAGAATGAATCAGTTCCTGAACATCTTTTTCAGACCACCAGTTTTTATTTAATCTGATTGTTTATATACGCCATGTAAAAAGTCCTTTGATAAACTAAATGTGGGAAAAAATAAATTATCTACATGAAGTATCTGTTCATTTAATTTATTGAGATATGCTATAGCCCTAGACTGAATTCTCTATGTTGATGTGGGCAGTAAACCTCCATTTATAAAAACATGGAAAGTTAAACATGACAATGTACCCTTGGAAACTAGAGCAGGAGGAAGAGTATATATATTAGGTCCCAAGAAAACACTTGATGTTTAGTTCAGCAAAATTACTAGTAGTGTGCTTGTCCAGAAGTACTGCTTATCAATCTAATATTTTACCTTCATATTTCCCGTCTTAAATTCATGTTGGTGTTCAAGAAGACTTTCTTTAAATGTAAATATACAATTGTTGTTTGTTGTTCAGTTGCTCAGTCGTGTCTGACTCTTTGCAACCCCATGGACATCAGCATGCCAGGCGTCCCTGTCCCTCACCATCTTCCGGAGCTTGCTTAAACTCATGTCTGTTGAGTCACTGATGCCATCCCACCATCTTATTCTCTATCATCGCCTTCTCCTCCTGCATACAGATACAGAGAGATGATTAAACTTCATCAGCTAACTCTTCTCACAATTCTCTAACCACAAGGTAAGGAGACCTTATGATGATAGAGTCCCAGATAATGCTACAGATGGGGGCCAGAGTTGGCAGGAAATGAAAGAAAATGGCCACTAAGTCAAACTTGACTTTTTAGGAGAGCCTGGGCCCAGGGCTGTAAGCCTAAGTTCTATTTGGAAGCTTTCTTTGAAAATCCTCCTTACGTGATTGTGATGCTCATTTTAAACTTCTGACTTGATAAAAAATAGTATCCTTCCTCTGTTCTTCAATCTTATATTGAGGAGATAACTTGCACCTCAGGCAGTCTCAAGAGTGTCCTCTCAAGGCAGAGTGGGTGGGGTCCGTCCCTGAACACCTGGAGCAGAAATTAGCATCTGCAAAGGATGTGGAGGAAGCCTGGGGGTGGAATCACAAGATTGTGAGTAAGGTAGGCAGGCATGAAAAGTCACTATGCAGGAAACAAAAAAGTCATAGAATCGGGTGTTTGTGCAGCATGTTATGTGGGAGTAGAAGAAAGGGAGTCTTTTTCTGGTCAGGAAACAAATTGAATACATTTGCAAAGACCAGTTAAGTTATCTGCAGAGAAGCAACTTTTCGCACATGGTTTAACTGAAACTCTGTTTTGGAGTGGGGGCTTCCCTGGTAGTTCAGATGGTAAAGAATCTACCTGCAATGCCCTGGACCTGGGTTCAATCCCTGGGTTGTGTTTTGGGGTGAAAGTGAAAGATGCCTAGTCATGTCCGACGGTTTGCATCCCCATGGACAGTCTATGGAATTCTCCAGGCCAGAATACTGGAGTGAGTAGCCTTTCCCTTCTCCAGGAGATCTTCCCAACACAGGGATTGAACCCAGGTCTCCTGCATTGCAGGCAAATTCTTTACCACCTGAGCTATCAGGGAAGCCAATAATTAACTGAGGTTGATTAAAAAATTTGTTCTTCCTCTCTGGCTACCCACGTTGACTCAGTTTTTAGCCCTGGTCCCTTTGAATTGAACTAGCTCTGTTTTCTTTCATTTTCCACTTGTTTTTTTTTTTTCTCTTAAAAGAAGATGGTTTTGATCTTAATGAAAGACTATTTCATCAAGGCCTTAGAAGGTGTCTTAATTAATCATCCCATGTCTGGGGAAATATCCATCAATGGTTATCATTTTGAGATTTGACAATGCAGTTTATTTTTTCAGAATTATCTATGAATGCAAGCACATAAAAATTAGTAATTACACACCATGGCCATTTAAACATTTTCTTTCTCAATATAATTATATTTGCTTAAATTGGAAAATGTGATGTTAACCAAAAAACAAATTTCACTTGTGTGAAAGCAAGACATTTTATTAATTTCAATTAATTGAGTATACTATGTCATTTTTGTTTATATTCAACTCACTTCAATATCATGTGGCCATAAGAATTTGTTGTAAGAGTCATATCCAATTCTTTGCAACACCATGGACTGCAGCATGCCAGGCCTCCCTGTCCCTCACCATCTCCCGAAGTTTGCCCAAGTTCATGTCCATTACATCAGTGATGCCATCCAGCCATCTCATCTTCTGACACCCTCTTCTCCTTCTGCCCTCAATCTTTCCCAGCATCAGGGACTTTTCCAATAATTCCGTTCTTCTCAACACATGATCAAAATACTGGAGCTTCAGCTTCAGCATCAGTCCTTCCAATGAGTATTCAGGGTTGAGTTCCCATAAGATTGACTGGTTTGATCTCCTTGCTGTCCAAGAGACTTTCAAGAGTCTTCTCCAGCACTACAGTTCAAAGACATCAAATCTTTGGTGCTCTGACTTCTTTACAGTCCAGCTCTGACAACCATAGGTGACTACTGGGAAGACTATATCCTTGACTGTACGGACCTTGGTCAGCAGAGTAATGTCTCTGCTTTTCAACACACTGTCTAGATTTGTCATAGCTTTCCTGCCAAAAAACAAATATCTTCTAATTTCATGGCTGCAGTCACCATTTGCAGAGATTTTAGAGCCCAAGAAGAGGAAATCTGTCACTACTTCCACCTTTCCTCCTTCTATTTGCCATGAAGTAATGAGGCAGATGCCATGATCTTAGTTTTTTTTTTAAATTTAGTTTTAAGCTGGCTCTTTCACTCTCCCTCTTCAACCTCACGGAGAGGTTCTTTAGTTCCTCTTCGCTTTCTGCCATTATTGGTATCATCTGCTTATCTGAGTTTGTTGATGTCTCTCCTGCCTGTCTTGATTCCTACTAGTAACTCATCCAGCCTGGCATTTCTCATGATATACTCAGTGTATAGGTTAAACAAACAGGGTAACAACAGACAGATCTGTCATACTCCTTTCTCAATCTTGAACCAATCAGTTGTTCCATACAGTGTTCTAGTTGTTGCTTCTAGACCTGCATATAGGTTTCTCAGGAGACAGGTAAGATGGTCTGGTATTTTCATCTCTTTAAGAGCTTTCCATAGTTTATTATGATCCACACAGTCAAAGGCTTTGGCATGGTCAATGAAATAGTATAAGTATGAAACAGGCCATAAGTATAAGGACTCCTTAAAAACCATATCTAAAATAAATGTTTTTCTCCATGATTATATAAGTTCTGAATTCTGATTATGGACATGAAAAAAATATAGAAAGAAAAAGAAAAGAATGGCCCTGAATCCTACTCTTAAAAATATTACTACTGGGTGATACTTAGATTATTTCTTTCAAGTTTTTTTTTTTTTTTTGATTGTGTATATCTACATAACTGTTTAAGCCCAAAGCATAGTATTATGTAAAATCTTATTAAGCTATATTATAATTCAATAGTTTTCACATAACTTTTCTTCCACTTTAGCATATTTTAGTTCAGTTCATACTATTCTATCATGGAGTCCTAAGCATGAGCCTAGAACACTCTTTTAGAAGATATTCAGTTTTTCCAGTAGTTTGCTACTGTAAATAATACTGTAATAAACATGTTCATGCTTGAATCTTTGTGTTTTTGACAATTTTTTTTTATAAACTTCTGAGAGTAGAATAAATGTAACAAAAGATACAAAAATTTAAACATAACAATTTTCACATTTTTAATAAATATTTCCAACTGTTTTCACCTTCTCATAAAGTCTATGAAACTATATATGCCTACCAGTAGTTTAGGAGAGGGCTTTCCTAGAAAAATATATTTTTGTTTTAAAAATGTATTTGATTTAAAAGTTTTGAATTGCAGATGAGAATATTTTTTGAACTAATATATTAGTTAACTCTATTTCTTATTTTGTGAATCTCATTTATTATGTTCAATATTTTATTGGGGAATGGTCTTTTTTATTTTACTCAATAAATTATATAATGAGAATAATACGACAGGTTTATTTTATAATTTGTAAAATTTTGCTTAGTTTTTATTTATCTTAAAAATTTAATATGTTACTCTAGAGAACTTTATTATATTTAGAAATTTCATTTAATGTTATAAAGTTTCTTAATTTCTTGTTTGTGAGTTCCTCCATTCCAGAAATTTAAGAAGATTCTCCACATCACTGATTTCATATTCATCTAAACTGCTTCTATTTAATGTTTTAAATGAACATTTTAAGCAATATGGAAATAATTTTAATGTTAGATAAAGAAAAGTTTTTGTTACCTATAAACATTTAACTAGTGTTTCAGCATCATTTATTAAGAATTCTTGCTAGAAACTATTGAATAATGATATCAGTTCAATCATATTCCAAATTCTTTTTAAAGTCTTTTTATGAGTTACAAATTTGGTGTCTTGGTCTGTTCATTGATTTTACAGCAATCTACAGTTTTAAGTATTAAAGTTAAATAATACATTTTAATATTTTATAGTTCTAGTGTCTACTAACTCTTTTTCCCTTTGTAGAGGTGTCATATGTAGCTTATCCCACATAGTTATAGTGTGTGTTTTTTATGTTTACAGAGCATCTACTTAGCTTTTCTTTTCTTTATTTTGGGACAGGATATATTCTACTATGAACAAATGCATAACAAGAACACATTTCAAGACCAAACATTAGAAATATACGTCAGTGAAGTATGTGCCCATTGTCACTCAACAAGCCAGTAAATTATAAATCTGGAATCAGACTTTGTGCTATTACAAATTTCCAGCCTGATGCTTAACCCACTGAAACTCATAGCTGTATTGTTTATAGGCTGAAAAAAGGACCACTGTGGGGCTCCTGGCTCACAAGGAGCTTTTTCCTACATGCTATGGAAAGCCTCCCTATTAGCTTGCAATAGTTTTGAAAGTCTCCTACCCAGAAAGAAAAGGAGCTCAGGACAATACTCTCACCATGCCATCTTATCTTTGTGAATTAGAAAATGAAATAATGTTTGAAATCTCTATTGAGAGTGCTGTTATAGAGATAGTCTCTCTGGGGGCTGGTTAGGGTTGAAAAGGACAGGTTCCTGGAATGTTATGGGAGCCTAATGATATGTCTGAGATATAAAACAGTTTCTGATGTTTTCCAAATGGGTTATCATTCATGTTTAAGTGATTATAGTGGTGATTTAAGCCAAACTAAATATTCTCTTTCTATGGTTTACTTCAACTCTAATCCCTCTTCATGCGAACTTGTCCAATTTTTTTTTTTTTTTTCCTCACATGGGTATTTGATCATGTGGGCAAAACTTAATGGGTGGAAAGAGTGTGAAAACTAAAAACTGATAACAACAAAAAAAATCTAATAATGTGTGGTTGGTAGGAGGTATAGGGCAGGATTGATTGCAAGTGTTCTAAGAGAAAAATGACACATCAGCTAGGCATCAGAAATCATTTTTTGCCAATAAAAATCTCTAAAGCTATGGAATCATCTCTAAAAGAAATGATTGAAACCTCTTGTCTGAGCCACTTAAAATTACACCTAATAAAGCTTTTGAGAACTCTATACTGTTAGTAAGAGATGATGACCTAATAAGTCCAGTCCATTGATTCTGTGATAGTCTTGGCAAGACCTACTCATGGAATAACTTCATAATCAAATCTAAGACACCCTACAAGCACTATATAAATTCATGTCTCCAATTTATAGATGACTATTCAGATATATCCTTGTATTCATAAAAATACTTTTTCCCCTCATGAAAGAATATGTTCATCTATTACCGAGGAAAGAAGTGATTTGAAAAATAAAATACAAACACAAAACAATGATTTATCAAAATATAATATACAACAACCCTGATTCTTATTTCTAGCTGTTGATGTTGTTATCTCAAAACTAAAGAACCATGCTAGAGACTCAATTATTATTTTATCAAAATAAAAGTGAAGGAGGAAGAAAACTCTCCAAGCTGACAATCTGCATATCATATTTCAACGTGATGTGATTTAAAACAGCTGATCTATTAAGCACTCAAATTAGACTTTACAAGCAAATAACCGATTCTACCTTGGCTTTAGCATTGCCTCTGGCATTTTTATAAATGAATATCTGAACAAAAATATAAGAGCCTCCCTTCTGGTGCCTGGGAAACTTATTAACTATTTCATATTCAAAGACTTTCAAACTTATGAACTTTCCCCATTGTGAATAGCTAGTGCTAATACTTGATATCTGTCTGACTGACTAAAACTTGTGTGAAAGTGAAAGTCGCTCAGTCATGTCTGGCTCTTCGTGACCTCATGGACTATATAGTGCATGCATTCTCCAGGCCAGAATACTGGAGTGGGTAGCCTTTCCCTTCTCCGGGGGATCTTCCCAATCCAGGGATCAAACCCAGGTCTCCCTGCATTGCAAGCAGATTCTTTACCACCTGAGCCATCAGGGAACCTTGTGTAGTTTCTGCAAAAGTCTGAGTTGGCAGCTTCCTCCTTTTACCAAATATTGATTCCCTTTTAAAACCATTTCATGTTCTAAATTAACCTGGGAATTTCCACATTGACTTCTTTAGTTGCAAAGAGAAATAACATGCAGGAACTTTCATGTTAACTTATCATGTGGGATAGAATTTAGTTTCTGTAATGGTAAGCACAGAACCCTATAGAGAGCTTCTAAGTGGTGAGAGGAAAGGAAATTGGAAGGAAGAACTGAAGATATTTTTCTCCTATGAATTAGCACAAATACAGATTTATAGCCTACACATGTGTTTTGTTTTTACTGATGGTTGTAACTAGGGACACCTGTAAGACAGAGCCAAAAGGGAAGAATTAAAAATAAATGGAAGAAAAATGTAATAATAAGCTGCATTTCAAAGCTTGATTTGAAGCCTAGTATGTGAGACTCTAAAATTCTCCTTTCCTGGAAAATGTTTTATCATTTAGCTTATGTAATTTAGCATACCATAGGAAGGCTGAAATATGACAACATTTTTTTAAAAAAAGATTCTTTCAGTATTTCCAACGGAAATGTTGAGCTAAGTGTAGAATTTGTGGGATCAGTTAGCTTATAAATAATGATCCTTTATGCTGGCATTGGGAAATCCCTGTTCCCACAGCTAGTTCAATAAAGCAATTAATATCAATAAATGCTGAAAAAAGCAAATCTCTATTCACTTTTGCCTGGATTAGATAACATGAAAAAAAGCCTATTCCTCTCCTGGAGTATTTAACCTTTTCAGAGGAAGACATTCTAATGAAAGGTAAATAAAGTATGTTTTTGACATATCTTCCTCTTGTCCTGTGCTGTCTGATTATTATAAGATGTTACTATAAGATGATTGACCTTTCTCCCCTCTCTGAAAGTTCAGTGTGGTTTTCAATTTAGATTAGATTCTTGTGAAAGCTTGTGTTGTCAATATACCTTAGCATTTTCTTCTACTATTCCTAAATTTACTTGTTATTTGGATGAATTTCTTTAAAAGAAACACAATTTCTAAAATTCAGGTGTAATGTTTCTTTTCTACTGCATAATAATCATACATTTCATGCAGAGTAATTTATGGGTACTTTGAATTCACAGAGGATATTCTATAGAAAGATATTTTTATGTGACATGGCATGTTTTAGCAAACCTCTTAAAAACAACATACAGAGAGGGAGAAAAAACTTTGTCAAGGTGATGGTGAGGCTTCATTGCCCGTATTGATGGATAAGGATTTGTGCATTCAGATTTTCATAGATCAGCATTCAGTAAACCAACATCATGGAACAGCCCTGAACTTTCACTACATTTGGTTAGATTATTTGGGATTTCACTCACAAGCAGCAAAAAGCTTTAAAGATACTATCCTATAGCATCCAAGAAATGTAATAAAGTAAGAGTTAAAATGTGTTGTTGGCATAAGGAACCCATGGTTCCTGCTTGATTTATAACACACCCAGTTTCGTCAGAGTTGGCATAAGGGTGCTCGTTCTGACAGTATGGTGATAACATACTGCAAGAGTTGAAGCTGCCAATTCTTACACCTTCATTCTACTAGCAAAGAATTTTAAAACAAAATTTCAGTATTGCTACAATACCACACTCCTCTGCTAGTTTCTCCAAACTGACGAACTCACTCTGCCTGTTTACAAATTTGAGAAAGGAGAGATAGTTAACTTTAAATATACTTAGCCAAATGAAGGTATGTGTATTTGTTAGTTTTATGTAGAGCAAAGTTATATATAGTTAAAATTTGCCATGGGGTGCCTATTATTAAGTCATAAACAGGTGCTAGTTTAATTTTGAAATGGAATAGTCATACTAAATTGGTGCCATAAAATTAAAAAAGTAAACTCAGACAATATTATTATTCTCATTCAGTTCAGTTCAGTTCAGTCGCTCAGTCGTGTCCGACTCTTTGTGACCCCAATAATTGCAGCATGCCAGGCCTCCCTGTCCATCACCAACTCCCGGGGTTCACTCAGACTCACGTCCATCAAGTCAGTGATGCCATCCAGCCATCTCATCCTCTGTCGTCCCCTTCTCCTCCTGCCCCCAATCCCTCCCAGCATCAGAGTCTTTTTCAATGAGTCAAATCTTCGCATGAGGTGGCCAAAGTACTGGAGTTTCAGTTTTAGCATCATTCTTTCCAAAGAAATCCCAGGGCTGATCTCCTTCAGAATGGACTGGTTGGATCTCCTTGCAGTCCAAGGGACTCTCAAGAGTCTTCTCCAACACCACAGTTCAAAAGCATCAATTCTTCGGCGCTCAGCCTTCTTCACAGTCCAACTTTCGCATCCATACATGACCACTGGAAAAACCATAGCCTTGACTAGACGAACCTTTGTTGTCAAAGTAATGTCTCTGCTTTTGAATATGCTATCTAGGTTGGTCATAACTTTCCTTCCAAGGAGTAAGCATCTTACAATAGGTTAAAAAGTGTTATCCTGTCCATGGGAACCGAATAAATAAGAAGACAAAATTTCTCATGATAATTACATTTAAAAGTTACATTATAGTACAAGGAGTAACAAGTTTTGTTTCTTTTTAGAAGCTGAAGATTTACTTCTGCAGTGTTATACAAATATATTTTATGTGGTGAAAAAATATCAGAGGGAAGTCATACTGTATGGAAAATGAAAGGACCATTAGCATTTTGTTTTTCTTTTTTTGTTGTTTTTCTTTTTTATTTTTTTAAATTTTATTTTATTTTTAAACTTTACAATATTGTATTGGTTTTGCCAAATATCGAAATGAATCCGCCACAGTTATACATGTGTTCCCCATCCTGAACCCTCTTCCCTCCTCCCTCCCCATACCATCCCTCTGGGTCGTCCCAGTGCACCAGCCCCAAGCATCCAGTATCGTACATCGAACCTGAACTGGCGACTCATTTCATATATGATATTATACGTATTTCAATGCCATTCTCCCATATCATCCCACCCTCTCCCTCTCCCACAGAGTCCATAAGACTGTTCTATACATCAGTGTCTCTTTTGCTGTCTTGTATACAGG
>NW_011494711.1:557383-558348 GCF_000754665.1 Bison bison bison | reverse complement strand
TCCATTCTTCTTTCTCAAGATAGCTTTGGCTATTCAAGGTTTTTTGTATTTCCATACAAATTGTGAAGTTATTTGTTCTAGCTCTGTGAAGAATACTGTTGGTAGCTTGATAGGGATTGCATTGAGTCTATAAATTGCTTTGGGTAGTATACTCATTTTCACTATATTGATTCTTCCAATCCATGAACATGGTATATTTCTCCATCTATTAGTGTCCTCTTTGATTTCTTTCACCAGTGTTTTATAGTTTTCTATACATAGGTCTTTAGTTTCTTTAGGTAGATATATTCCTAAGTATTTTATTTTTTCTGTTGCAATGGTGAATGGAATTATTTCCTTAATTTCTCTTTCTGTTTTCTCACTATTAGTGTATAGGAATGCAAGGGATTTCTGTGTGTTGATTTTATATCCTGCAACTTTACTATAATCATTGATTAGTTCTAGTAATTTTCTGATGGAGTCTTTAGGGTTTTCTATGTAGAGGATCATGTCATCTGCAAACAGTGAGAGTTTTACTTCTTCTTTTCCAATATGGATTCCTTTTATTTCTTTCTCTGCTCTGATTGCTGTGGCCAAAACTTCCAAAACTATGTTGAATAGTAATGGTGAAAGTGCGCAGCCTTGTCTTATTCCTGACTTTAGAGGAAATGCTTTCAATTTTTCACCATTGAGGATAATGTTTGCCGTGGGTTTGTCATATATAGCTTTAATTATGTTGAGACATGTTCCTTCTATTCCTGCTTTCTGGAGAGTTCTTATCATAAATGGATGTTGAATTTTGTCAAAGGCTTTCTCTGCATCTATTGAGATAATCATATGGTTTTTATTTTTCATTTTGTTAATGTGGTGTATTACACTGATTGATTTGCGGATATTGAAGAATCCTTGCATCCCTGGGATAAAGCCCACTTGGTCATGGTGTATGATGTTTTTAATGTGTTGTTGGATTCTGATTGCTAGAATTT
>NW_011494711.1:554311-556893 GCF_000754665.1 Bison bison bison | reverse complement strand
AGTGCCTGTATTGCTATGAACTTTCCCCTTAGCACTGCTTTTACAGTGTTCCACAGGTTTTGGGTTGTTGTGTTTTCATTTTTATTCATTTCTATGCAAATTTTGATTTCTTTTTTGATTTCTTCTGTGATTTGTTGGTTATTCAGCAGCGTTTGTTCAGCCTCCATATGTTGGAATTTTTAATAGTTTTTCTCCTGTAATTGAGATCTAATCTTACTGCATTGTGGTCAGAAAAGATGCTTGGAATGATTTCTATTTTTTTGAATTTACCAAGGCTAGATTTATGGCCCAGGATGTGATCTATCCTGGAGAAGGTTCCATGTGCGCTTGAGAAAAAGGTGAAATTCATTGTTTTGGGATGAAATGTCCTATAGATATCAATTAGGTCTAACTGGTCTATTGTATCATTTAAAGTTTGTGTTTCCTTGTTAATTTTCTGCTTAGTTGATCTATCCATAGGTATGAGTGGGGTATTAAAGTCTCCCACTATTATTGTGTTATTGTTAATTTCTCCTTTCATACTTGTTAGCATTTGTCTTACATACTGCGGTGCTCCCGTGTTGGGTGCCTATATATTTATAATTGTTATATCTTCTTCTTGGATTCATCCTTTTATCACTATGTAGTGACTGTCCTTGTCGCTACTCACAGCCTTTGTTTTAAAGTCTATTTTATCTGATATGAGTATTGCAACTCCTTCTTTCTTTTGGTCCCTATTTGCATGGAAAATCTTTTTCCAGCCCTTCACTTTCAGTCTGTATGTGTCCCCTGTTTTGAGGTGGGTCTGTTGTAGACAGCATATGCAGGGGTCTTGTTTTTGTATCCATTCAGCCAGTCTTTGTCTTTTGGTTGGGGCATTCAACCCATTTACGTTTAAGGTAATTATTGATAAGTATGATCCCGTTGCCATTTACTTTATTGTTTTGGGTTTGAATTTATACATCATTTTTGTGTTTCCTGTCTAGAGAATATCCTTTAGTATTTGTTGGAGAGCTGGTTTGGTGGTGCTGAATTCTCTCAGCTTTTGCTTGTCTGAGAAGCTTTTGATTTCTCCTTCATATTTGAATGAGATCCTTGCTGGGTACAATAATCTGGGCTGTAGGTTATTTTCTTACATCACTTTAAGTATGTCTTGCCATTCCCTCCTGGCTTGAAGAGTGTCTATTGAAAGATCAGCTGTTATCCTTATGGGAATTCCCTAGTGTGTTATTTGTTATTTTTCCCTTGCTGCTTTTAATATTTGTTCTTTGTGTTTGATCTTTGTTAATTTGATTAATATGTGTCTTGGGGTGTTTCGCCTTGGGTTTATCCTGTTTGGGACTCTCTAGATTTCTTGGACTTGAGTGATTATTTCCTTCCCCATTTTAGGGAAGTTTTCAACTATATTATCTCCTCAAGTATTTTCTCATGGTCTTTCTTTTTGTCTTCTTCTTCTGAGATCCCTATGATTCGTATGTTGTAGCATTTAATATTGTCCTGGAGGTCTCTGAGATTGTCCTCATTTCTTTTAATTCGTTTTTATTTTTTCCTCTCTGATTCATTTATTTTTACCATCGTATCTTCTACCCCACTAATCCTATCTTCTGCCTCTATTATTCTACTATTTGTTGCCTCCAGAGTGTTTTTTATTTCATTTATTGCATTATTCATTATATATTGACTCTTTTTTATTTCTTCTAGGTCCTTGTTAAATCTTCCTTGCATCTTCTCAATCCTTGTCTCCAGGCTATTTATCTGTGATTCCATTTTGATTTCAAGATTTTGGATCAATTTCACTATCATTATTCAGAATTCTTTATCAGGTAGATTCCCTATCTCTTCCTCTTTTGTTTGGTTTGGTGGGCATTTATCCTGTTCCTTTATCTGCTGGGTATCCCTCTGTCTCTTCATCTTGTTTAAATTGCTGAGTTTGGGGTGTCCTTTCTGTATTCTGGCAGTTTGTGGAGTTCTCTTTATTGTGGCGTTTCCTCACTGTGTGTGGGTTTGTACAGGTGGCTTGTCAAGGTTTCTTGGTTAGGGAAGCTTGTGTTGGTGTTCTAGTGGGTGGAGCTGTATTTCTTCTCTCTGGAGTGCAATGAAGTGTCCAGTAGTGAGTTATGAGATGTCTATGGTTTGGGGGTGACTTTGGGCAGCCTGTATCTTGGAGCTCAGGGCTGTGTTCCTGTGTTGCTGGAGAATTTGTTTGGTATGTCTTGCCCTGGAACTTGTTGGCCCTTGTGTGGTGCTTGGTTTCAGTGTAGGTATGGAGGTGTTTGATGAGCTCCTGTCAATTAATGTTCCCTGGAGTCAGGAGTTCCCTGGGGTCAGGGTTTGGAATTAAGCCTCCTGCTTCCAGTTATCAGTCTTATTTTTATAGTAGTTTCAAAACTTCTCCTTCTATACAGCACCATTGATAAAACATCTACGTTAAAGATGAAAAGTTTATCCACCATGAGGGTCACCCAGAGAGGTTCACAGTGTTACATGGAGAAGAGAATAGGGAGGAGGGAGTTAGAGGTGACCCAAAGAGATGAGGCGGAATCAATAGAGGAGAGAGTGGGCTAGCCAGTAATCACTTCCTTATGTGCACTCCACAACTGGAC
>NW_011494711.1:534755-554211 GCF_000754665.1 Bison bison bison | reverse complement strand
TTCTCCACCGTCTGGAACACACAGAAATTCACAGAGTTGGGTAGAGTAGAGAGGGGTTAGGGAGGAGACACAGGTGATCTGGTGGAGAAAAAGGAGAGTCCAAAGAGAGAGAGAGAGCAGTCAAGCCAGTAATCTCGCTCCCTAGTGAAAAAATGGGTACTGAAGATTGGGTTCTTAAAGGTACAAAATTGGTAGCAAATACATAAAAGCAAAAATTAAAAATCTAGAGTAGAGTTTGGATTTTCAAAACTACAATGTTAAAGAAAAGAAAAAGGAAGAAAAAGAGAGGGAAAAAAAAAAACAAAGTCACAAAAATTATAAAGAAAATATAGGTACAAAATTGATAACAAATACCAAAAAGCAAAAGTTAAAAATCAAGAGTAGAGTTTGGAATTTCAAAAATACAATGTTGTATAAAAGAAGAAGAGAAAGAAAGAGAGGGGAAAAAAAGTCACAAAAATTATAAAAAAATATATATAGGTACAAAATTGATAACAAATAGCAAAAAGCTGAAATTAAAAATCTAGAGTAGAGATTGGAATTTCAAAAATAAAATGTTAAAGAAAAGAAGAAAAAAAACAAGGTCACAAAAATTATAAAAAATATATATATGAAGTTTGCTTTAAAAAAATAGGGTCTTTTTTTTTGCAAAATAATAATAGGTTATAAAAGTGAAAATTAAAGGAATAATAGAAGACTTAAAAATTTTTTTTTAAATTAAAGAAAAAAAAAGAAAGAATGATCGTAAAAATAGTAAAAATATATCTAGGACTTCCTCTGGTTTTGTTGTGGGTATTGTGGGTTCAGTTCATTTTCGGCTAGTTCCTTGGTCCGACTTGTATTTCTCAATCTATAGGCCCCTTCCTATGTATTTGGTACTAACCACAGGGTTTTAATCTATTGCCTGTAGCTTCCACGGCGGTTCCCTCTGTTAGAGCTTCTTCTGTTTGCTGGTCTCTTCAGTGTCTGGTTTCCGCCCTGACACAAAGGGGACGGTGGTGGACACTTTTTTTTTTTAGGCTCACTTGTTCAGTTGTGCTGTGGGGAGGGAGGGACGCTGCAAACAAATAACACTGGCGTGTGCTTGCAGTGCCTCAGCCACACTGGGTCTGCCCCCGCTCACGGCGCCTGTAGCCTCCCTGCCCACACTGCTCAGGCTCTAGTTTGCTCCACCAGAAACCATCCATGGCCGGCCCTGGGCTGCCTGCACCTTCCAGGTCCAAGCCGCTCAGGTTCAGGCACTCAGGTAGTCCTCAGAGGCACAGATTCAGTTGGGCCTGTGTTTTGTGCCCTTCCCAGGTCTGAGCAGCTCAGGTGATAAGGTGTTTGGCGAGCGCGATTGCTGCAACTTATCGCCTCCCGGCCGCTCGGTTATCTAGGTGTACAACCGGCGCACCTTCTCAGGCAGATGTTGACCATCCAGACCCCCAAGAAGTTTTAGTTAGCAAAGAAGCCTGCTTACAGTTTTATAGATAATGTCTCTCTGGGGCTGCGATTGCCCCCTTCCAGCTCTGGCTGCCTGTCACCGGAGGGGGAAGGTCTGCAGCTGGCTATCTCTATACAGTCCTTTGTTCTGTGCGCAGGCCTGGTGGTGTCTTAGGTTAGGGCTGGCTTTTTGCGTGGTAGATATCCCACAGTCTGGTTTGCTAGCCCAAATTATTTCGCTCAGATAGCGCTCAGGGTATTCAGGCCAGATCCCTACTCTAAGTCATGTAGCCCGCGCCGTGCCTCCCTGCCCAGCCCCTGCTTGCTAGTGGCGGGTGCAGGCATCTGCGCTGCTTCTCTGCTGGGGGAGTTACCATAGGGCTCGCAATCTGCGGGTTTTGTTTATTTATTTTTCCTCCCTGTTATGTTGCCCTCTGTGCTTCCAAGGCTCGGCACAGATTAGGAAGTGAGAAGGTTTCCTGGTGTTTGGAAACTTCTCTCTTTTTAAGACTCCCTTCCCGGGATGGAACTCCGTCCCTCCCTCTTTTGTCTCTTTTTTTGTCTTTTATATTTTTTCCTACCTCCTTTCGAAGACTTGGGTTGCTTTTCTGGATGCCTGATGTCCTCTGCCAGTGTTCAGAAGCTGTTTTGTGGAATTTACTCAGTGTTTAAATGTTCTTTTGATGAATTTGTGGGCGAGAAAGTGTTCTCCCCGTCGTACTCCTCCGCCATCTTAGCTCCTCCAGCATTTTGTTTTTCAACTATTACTTCAGTGTATTCTTTTAAGACTTTCATGTTTAATATCGTTAAAAACTATATTTTAAAAATGTTATATATAAATTAAACTATATTCAAAAGTGGATATATTCTTGATGCTTAATACATTGAAGCATGGTATGTATTAAAGTGAACTTTTAATTTGGGATAATTGTAAATTCACATGCAGTTGTGAGAAAAATGGTGGCTTGTAAAAATATAAAACAATATCACATGAAGGATACTTACATTGATACAAGGCACTGATCATTGTCAGATAGCCTATGTTTTATTTGTAACTGTTTGTGTGTGTGTGTATGTGGGGTAGTATTTAGTTCTATACAACTTTGTCACATTTATAAGTTCATGTATCCACCACCATGACCAAGGTATTGAAGAGTTCCATCACCATAGTCATTTCTCATACTGCCCTTTAATAATAATACCCACTTCCTTCTCTCAGACTCACTTCACTCCTAAGCCCTGAAAACTACTAATCTCTCATCCAATTCTAAAATTTAGTCAATTCAAACATATTTTATTAATGGAGTCATATAGTATGTAAATGTTGATATTGATTTTTTTTTCACTCAGCAAAATTCTCTGGAAGGTCAGTCATTGAAGCTGTTGTGTGTATCAATAGTTTGTTTATTTTTATTGCTGAGTACTATTCCATGTAATGGATGAGCTACAGATTGTTTAGGTGAAGTACATTCACTTGTTGAAGTACCTTTGTTCTGGGTTTTTCCCCTGTTTTGGCTGTTACGCCAAGTGTCTAGAGATTTTCCTCTTGTCTTTCTTTTATTGTATTCTTGTATGTGTACAAGATTTTCCTTTATATTCAGAAAGCATATTGTATATTATTTTCATTTGTTTAAATGTGTTGGGGCTTACTTTATAGCCTAGTATATGAATACTTGAAAAAAAAAATGTATAGCCTACAGTTGTTGGGTGAAGTAAGAAAGATGGATATAAATGTCAATTAGATTCTATTGGTTGATTGCATTGTTTAGATCTTTTATATCCTTGCTGATTTTCTGTGTAGCAGTTCATAACAGTTGCTGAGACAAGAATTTTTAAGTCTCCAGCTACAAATGAGGATTTGTATATTTATCCTTTCAGGTCTATCAGAGTTTAGTTCACGCATATTAAGACTTCCTTGCATACACATTTAAATCACTATGTCTTCCTGGTAGTTTGATCATTTCATCATTTTGTAATACCTCTCTTTGTCTCCAGTGATTTTCTTGAAGTCTACTTTGTGTGACAGTAATACAGTCACTCCTGCTTTTTAAAAAATTAATATTTGCATTATTTATATCTTTCCCCATCACTTTATTTTCAACAATATATGTTTCCAAATTTGAAATGTTTCTTTTAAACAGTGTATAATTTGATCATATTTTCTTATTGACTGACTGATTTATGTTTTTACTTAGTGTGCTTAGACTGCATTTAAAGTTTAGCATTTAGCATTTAAAATTATTATTGATATGGTAGAATTTAAGTCTACCATTTTATTATATGTTTTCTGTTTGATTCCTTGTTACTTATTGCTTGGTTTTGTTTTTCTTGTTTCCCTGTGAGATAATTGAATATGTTTTTTTTTTATTAGTCCATTTAGATTTATTTATTGGGTATATCTCTTTAATTAGTTTTCTTAGTGGATACTCTAATGATTACAATACACTTTTGAAGCTAATCAAAGTCTATTTGTATCAACATTTCACTTCTTTGAGTGAACTGTTGAAATCTTACTTTCATTTATATCTCTACTTTCTCCACTTTTAAATGCGATCAGCTTTAGTATCAGATGGTATTGTATTTTTATTCAATCATCAATTATGATTTATAAAACTCATAAAAAGAAGAATAGCCTACTGTACGCCCCTGTATTTTGGCTCTTTTTGTGCTTTGTTCTTCCTGATATTGCAAGATTTTATCATTTCCTTTCTATTTGAAGAAATTCTCTCAGCCATTTTTAAGGGTGAAAATGAAAGTGAAGTTGATCAGTCATGTCCGACTCTTTGCAGCCCCATGGACTGTAGCCTACCAGGTTCCTCTGTCCATGGGATTTTCCAGGCAATAGTACTAGAGTGGATTGCCATTTCCTTCTCCAGGGGATCTTCCCAACCCAGGGCTCAGACCCCAGTCTCCCACATTGTAGACAGACACTTTATTGTCTGAGCCACCAGGGAAGTCTTTTTTTTTTTTAAGGGTAGTTCTGCTAATTACACATTCTTTTAGTTTGCCTTATCTAAGACCTTCTTTATTTTTCCATCTTAAAAGACAGTTTCTCTAGGTAGAGAATTTTTAGTTGACAGTACTTTTCCTTCAGTGTCTGAATAACGCACTACTTTGTCTTGATTTTTAAATTTTCAAGTGAGAAATCTATAATTTTGAAATGGCCATAAGTAATGTGTTTTTTCTATCAGGTTACTTAAAATATTTTTTGTCTTTAATTTTTAGGTGTTTAATTATAATGTGTCTTGCTGTAAATTTATTTGGATTTATCCTATTTGGAATTTTCTTAGCCTCTTAAATATGTAGATTTATGTCTCCCAACAAATCTGGGTCATTTTTAGCATTATTTCTTCAGATACTTTATCAGTTCCACTCTCTTCCTCCTCTCCCTCTGGAATTCCAATGATGCAAATGTACCTTGTGTTATTGTGTTACAAGTCTGTAACACTCAGTTTTCTTTTGTTCTATTTTCTTTTTATTGACAAGATTATAAATTCTACCGATTTATTCTCAAGCTCGCTGATTCTATTTTATGATATTTTCATTCTGCTATTAAACACATTAAGCAAAATGTTTATTTGGCAATTTTATCTTTGGTTCCTCTGCCTTTTCTAAATCCAGCTTGAACATAGGAATGTCATGGTTCACTCATGTTGAAGCTGGCTTGGAGAATTTTTAGCATTACTTTGCTAGCATGTGAGATGAGTGCAATTGTGTAGTAGTTTGAACATTTTTTGGCATTGCCTTTCTTTGGGATTGGAATGAAAACCTTTTCCAGTCCTGTGGCCACTGCTGAGTTTTCCAAATTTGCTGGCATGTTGAGTTTGCTGGTACTTTCACAGCATCATCTTTTAGGATTTGAAATAGCCTAACTCCATCATCGCCACTAGCTTGGTTCACAGTGATGCTTCCTAAGACCCACTTGACTTCACATTCCAGGATGTCTGGCTCTAGATGAGTGATCACACTATCATGGTTATCTGGGTAATGGGGATCTTTTTTGTACATTTCTTCTGTATATTCTTGCAACCTCTTTTTAATATCTTTTGCTTCTGTTAGACACATACCATTTCTGACGTTTATTGTGCCCATCTTTGCATAAAATTTTCCCTTGGCATCTCTAATTTTCTTGAAGAGATCTCTAGTCTTTCCCATTCTATTGTTTTCCTCTGTTTCTTTGCATTGATCACTGAGGAAAGCTTTCTAATCTCTCTTTGCTGTTCTTTGGAACTCTGCATTCAGATGGGTATATCTTTGCTTTTTTCCTTAGCCTTTTGCTTCTCTTCTTTTCTCAGCTATTTGTAAGGCCTCCTCAGACAACCATGTTGCCTTGCATTTCTTTTTCTTGGCGATGGTCTTGATCACTGTCTTGTACAATGTCATGAACCTCTATCCGTGGTTTTTCAGGCACTCTGTCTCTAAGATCTAATCCCTTGAATCTAGTTGTCACTTCCACAGTATAATCATAAGGGATTTGATTTAAGTCATACCTGAATGGTCTAGTGGTTTTCCCTACTTTCTTCAATTTAAGTCTAAAGTTTGCAATAAGAAATTCATGATTTGAGCCACAGTTAGCTCCTGGTCCTGTTTTTGCTGACTGTATAGAGCTTCTCCATCTTTGGCTGCAAAGAATATAACCTATCTGATTTTGGTACTTTGCCAACAAAGGTTCGTCTAGTCAAGGCTATGGTTTTTCCTGTGGTCATGTATGGATGTGAGAGTTGGACTGTGAAGAAGGCTGAGTGCCGAAGAATTGATGCTTTTGAACTATGGTGTTGGAGAAGACTCTTGAGAGTCCCTTGGACTGCAAGGAGATACAACCAGTCCATTCTGAAGGAGATCAGCCCTGGGATTTCTTTGGAGGGAATGATGCTAAAGCTGAAACTCCAGTACTTTGGCCACCTCATGTGAAGAGTTGACTCATTGGAAAAGACTCTGATGCTGGGAGGGATTGGGGGCAGGAGGAGAAGGGGATGACAGAGGATGAGATGGCTGGATGGCATCACTGACTCTATGAATGTGAGTCTCAGTGAACTCGGGGAGTTGGTGATGGACAAGGAGGCCTGGCATGCTGCAATTCATGGGGTCGCAAAGAGTCGGACATGACTGAGTGACTGATCTGATCTGATCTGATCTGATTTTTGCTATCACTAAAAGTTATTATGGGTCCCATTTAAATATTTTATTTTATCAGACAACCATATGTTTACATTTAGCATACTGATCCTATTCTACATTTGTGAATTATGCTTCAAAAGGAAATTTATTTTACAGATTATCTGTGGTGATATTTTGGTCAATCTAGTTTACCTGTTATTACCTCCACTGGCCCCTCCTCATGCAGGGTAAAGGAGTCAAAGAAATTCACAAGTTTTGGCTGCCATATATCTCTTGGTGGAGAAAGTAATTCTATTATCTGAACAGACAAAATTATTTCCCACAGCAAGCCACTTCTTGGGAAGTTACATCTTGCTGGTTCCAACCAGCCACACAGTGTCTCTTAGTGGGGTGGGGGACTCTCATGTTCAATGGTAAAGGAGAGCATAGTCACCTGGGTTCCTGATCAATCTATATTGCTTTGCTGCTTGAGTGATTGACAGGACAATCAACTTGTCCTGAAGAAATGAGCCTACCTAGGCCACCTTCTGTTGTTATGTTGGTGGTTTGGAAGTGAGGTGAGACGGTCATCTTATTCTTTTGAGTGGTGGTTTATAAGTTGCCCTGCCACTTTGTTATTCCTATTATCCTAGGGACTCTAGTCAGTTTTCTTTATTTCCACCATTCAGTCCTCCTTTGGTTGCCTGCTACATTATTTCTAGCATTAATAGTGGTATTAGTGTAGAGGAAGAGGAAAGAAGAGTCTATTTAATCTTATCTAGATGGGAAGTGCCACATATAGCATATTTTAACCTTTAAAAAACTATTTTTCCATAAAGTTGATAAAAAACATTCCAACAGGATATATGTGAATGGTACAAATAAAGGCACATAAGGAATGAGAGGTTGGAGAGATAAGACTAGGTCTGATGCTGAGTATGCAAAACACTAATGAAAACAATATTTTAGTGTCACAGGCAATTTAGTACTATAAGTAAAAAACAGCCCACATATTTTATACATAAGGGAAAAAAAAGAATCAGAAACTGGATATTTTGATGAGTGTCAAGATAACAGTAATGTACTATTTGTGTTAGTTTTAAATCTTTAAAAGCCTAAAGTAAACTAAAAGGAGTTAATGATAGTACAATAAATTTTTATTATATAATTGTTTAAATTATTGCACAGACTCAAAATGACTATTTTAAATGGATGCAAAAATGCAATAGATCAAGAATAGAATAGACAACACTGAAGAAGAAGATAAAATCAGAGAATATATATGAAGCACATTTGAAGTTATAATAAATCTAGAGAGATTGATACAAATAGGTCATAGCATATACAAATGGAACAAAATAAAGGGGTCACATACATACAGTCAATTGTTATATGATGCAGGTAGTACTGCAATCTGGGAAAAAATAAATCTTCAGTAAATAGCATTGGGTCAACTGTATATTCAAATAGAAAAACAGAAATTTGACCTATACCTCACTGTATATTCAAAGACTAATTCCAAATGGATCATAATCTAAAATTGAAAGGTAATTCACTAAAGATAATACAAGAGAAGGCCTTCATGAACTTGAGACAGGAAAAGATATGTTAAACAGAACAAAAAGCACTAACCATAAGGAAAAAGGTTTGTAATTTTGATCATTAAAATTTAAAACTTCTGTTCATTTTAAGACAATATTCAGAAAGTGAAAGACAAGTCATAGAGTGAGAGAGGAACTTTTCAATGCACGTATACAACACTGGACTCTTATTAAGAGTACATAAAGAACTCTTACAAATTAGGGTTAAAAAGACAGACAGCCTACTTGGAAAATTGTCAAAAGACTTGAATATTACTTTACTAAACTACAAACTATAACTACAAATTAATTTTCTCACTTTGTGAAAATATTAAGAGTATCTATTAAAATGAGCATACACATTATCCTGTAACCCAACAATGTGTACATACTTGCGCCAAAATACACACAGAAGAACATTCATCAGAGCTTAATCCATTACACATAAAACAGGAAACAATCCAAATGTCCATCAAGCTGCATAACCTACAGTGTATTTATATACTAAAATATCATAGAGTCAAAAAAGTTTTTTTAAATTACTGTCACAACATATAGACATAATATCAAGCCAAATAAGGCAGACTCTAAAAATTACACACCCTATGATTACAGTTGTTTGCAGTTAAAAAAAAAAAATATATATATATATATATAAAATATGTAAAAAGAACAGGCATATTTTACAAACTGAAAGTTTGTGGCAATTTACTGTCAAGCAAGTATATTGGCATCATTTTTCCCACAGCGTTAGTTTTTAATAGGTATGCACATTGTTTTTCCGGAGAAGGCAATGGCACCCCACTCTAGTACTCGTGCCTGGAAAATCCCATGGACGGAGGAGCCTGGTGGGCTGCAGTCCATGGGGTCGCCAGAGTCGGACATGACTGAAGTGATTTAGCAGCAGCAGCAGCAACTTTGTTTTTCTAGACACAGTGCTTTTGCATACTTAATAGACTATAATATATTATAAACATAACTTTTATGAGTGCAAGGAAGTAAAAAATTCATATGGCTCACTTTATAGTGATACTCCCTTTATTGTGGTGGTCTGGAACCTGCAATATACTCTGGGTAAGTGATTAGAAACTGGAGAATGTGGATTTGGGTCAGGACTCCTCTGCTTAGTCATGATAAAATGTAGCAGGTCTCCTAACAATTCAGCATCAGTTTTCTCATCTGTAAGATGTAAATTAAAACACCTGCCTTAATCAAAATGATGTGGATTGTTGTAAAGTCTTTCCTTGTTATCTGTGGAACGAAGATTGTTTCCAGGACCTCACTGTATACCAAAATCTGAGGAAGCTCAAGTCTTTGATATAAAGTGGTATTGTACTCTTCCTCGAAGAGATCTTCCAGACCCAGGGATTGAATCCATGTCTCCTACATCGCAGGCAGATTCTTTACCACTGAGCCACCTAGGAAGCCCCTTTCTCCATCTTATCACTACCTATTAAGACTGCCATCATCTGTATTTTATTTTTATATAATAAACTCTTGACTGATATTTCAGCATCTAGCAAAATCTCCATACTGTCGCCAAAGTCAACTGGCAAAAACACAGACCTGATCCCTGCTATATAAAAATTCTTCCATTGGCTGGGAAAGGCCCTAAGGGGAAAGACACATTCTTAAACATAACGTAATTATTTTTTATTATTAGACTAGTGGTGTCTACTTTTAAATCTAATTCTCACAATCCTGCTAGTCCATTATTTGCCCTTTAACAAGAATTTTTCCTCAGGCCCACTATGTCACTTATATTCTTGGAAAAACCAATGATATTTTAACTAGGAGCTTTGTTATATATTCTCTCTGTCCAGACCCTGTCTTCTGTTCTCCATTCTCTTCTGAATCCCTTCAAAAACTCTGATGCATTCACAGATTAGACCTCACAACCTGGAAGCCTCCAGGCAAAGCCAAGTGTAAAGAGTCTCTTACATACTCATATAGCATCTAAACCTCTCATCAAAGCTTTGAGTTTGAGATTTAAGGACCAGGATCACATCCCACTCTGTATTTACAGTATCTGTGAGAATATGGGCTTCCCTGGTAGCTAAGGTAGTAAAGAATCCACCTGCAATGCAGGAGACCTGGGTTCAATCCCAGGGTTGGGAAGATCCCCTGGAGAAGGGAAAGACTACCCACTCCAGTGTTCTGGCCTGGATAATTCCATGGACTGTGTGGGATACAAAAGAGCTGAACACGACTGAAAGACTTTCACTTTCACCAAGTATTCAGTAAGCATTTGATGGCAATGTCTTGAATAAATAAATGAGAAACAGGTATCAAATTTGCTATGCAGAGAATTTGAAATTGTGCCATTCTTTCCTCCAGATAGGGATACTAGGGTTTCGGCAAGATGGAGATGTAGTAGGAAGGAGATCACTAGAGAAGAAAGATAACTTGGGAGAAATAGTAGTGGGAATAATAGTGGGAAAGGGGATGTCTGTGAATGGTTGGATGAGAAATCTAACTTTCTCAGGCACTTCAAGTAAAACAAAGTTATATGCCCTTACTAAACCACATAGGCTTGTTGTGAATGTTTTTGAAAATGAGTAGAATTTTATAAAGGAGATATTAATATAAGGCTTCCAAGAATAAGGAGTGGCCTGTGGAAGCTATAAATTTTAGAGATTATTGAATAACTATCAGGATGGTGAATTACAATCACATTAAAACCCAAGTAAAAAGATTTGACACAACTGCAGTTACCACAGAGGATGTAAAATATACAAAAATCCCCAGAAATTTAGCAATGCATAGATAAAAAAATAAAGATGGATTAACTAGTTTACTGTATCAAGGTTGAATATTGATTTTTAAAATAATTTTTAACTAAAATTATATTTTAAAATATTTTAAAGTTTTTATACTGTAATATAAGCTAAATACATGGATATATTATTTCATGTAAGAAATTATTGGGATGAAAAAACATGTTGTACCAATCAGGACAAATATAATATGTTGCAGTAACAAAGTATTCTAATTTTGCAGTGGTTTCTATTAATGTATTGAATGTTGATTTACCGCTTTATGCGACATATCCATTGTGGATCAGCAGGGAGTTTAGAACATTCCTTTTTATACAGGTACTCAGACTACAAATGCTCTATCTTGACATGACTTTCCATGGTTATCATGTCAGGGACAAATCACATATTGGTTCTTTATTTTCCCTAGAAATGACTGATGTCACTGCCACTCATATTTCACAGGGGCTAGAGCCAATCATGGGGTCACACCCAATTTCAAAAGTCAGATCTTACCAAATGCCTTCATAGAGAAGCAACTGCTATTTACCATCCTACTAATAGCTTTGAATGGGTCACAGGAAATAGGATACTGAAAAATCTTATTCTAGGTCCTCTATTCTGGAGAAGGAAATGGCAACCCACTCCAGTGTTCTTGCCTGGAGAATCCCAGGGATGGGGGAGCTTAGTGGGCTGCCATCTATGGGGTCACACAGAGTTGGACATGATTGAAGTGACTTAGCAGGTCCTCTATTCAAATCCAGGAAGGTAGCACAAAGCAGCAAATTCAGTTTCTGAGAAGTGGAATGAAGGCCCATGTGAAATAGCTAGCAATTGGCAGAACTACAGCTGGACTTCAGTTTCTTAACCTTCCTTTCATATTGTTTAATTGTGCAATCTATTGCTTCCACTTTCACATATTTAAAAAGTGATCTGTGAATTCCATATTCTTGTGGCAGTATGTAATACAATGTCCTATATTTTGTTTCCCTTAATACTTCTACCAACTCAATGGACATGAGTTTGAGTAAGCTCTGGGAGTTGGTGATGGACAGGGAAGCCTGGTGTGCTACAGGCCATGGGGTCACAAAGAGTCGAACATGACTGAGCTACTGAACTGAACAGACTGAATACTTCCTTTGGGCTTTCTCGGTGGCTCAGTGGTAACAAATCTGCCTACCAATGAAGGAGATGTGGGTTCAATCCCTGGGTCAGAAAGATGCCCCTGGAGAAGGAAATGGCAACCCACTCCAGTATTCTTTCCTGGATAATCCCACGGACAAAGAAGCCTGGAGGGTTACAGTCCATGGGGTGGCAAAAGAGTCAGATAGAACTTAGTAAGTAAAACAACAAAATACTCTCTCACCCCCCAAACCATCAGAAAAAGATGTGGATTAAAGACTACTTTGTATATCAAGCCACCTTGATTTCACAGGTATATAATTATATTTAAGAGAATTTTTGTGGTTTAGTGAATTTTCTGTTGCCTTTTTGTTTAAACCAATATTAAAGGAAATAGCATCTTCTTGCCCTGGAAACAAGTTTCCTCAAACTGTTTAGTTGAGATGACTAATCTTCTGATAAGTAAACACTTATAACTAAAAAAGTGACTACAAGAACAATCAAATAAATTATATTTGGCTCAGATTCTATTTTATCAAGGAAGTTATTTAGCACTAACCAAGACTGTTAACAAGAATCCCCAATCTGAAATAGCAAGATAGTCATTTGCTTGAACGCTGATTCCGGAACATATACCCTCAGGATTCTAACTTTATAATTTCAGGAGTAAAAGATAGGATTATGCAACCTGAAAAAAATGTCACTCTACATTTAGAAAATAATGCCACATACTGGGAATATCCACACTTGCTATACCCCCTTTTATTCCAAAAGGCTTGTAAGAGATTTAACTGTGATACTTAATCAATCACAATTTGCTAATGATATCAAAGTGGCAGATTCAAGTGCACTTTAGATCATTTGAAAAGCCTTTTATTTTTCATGTACTCCTTTTGTCTGGTGTAGAATAACCTTTAAAACTCTGTCTCAACCCTCTCTTCAGTGAAAAGACAGAGACTAATCACAAATGGGAACTGATTGCTGTTCACCAAACTTGAAATAAAATGCAGGTCTAAAGCTTCATATGCAGAAATGATGGAGTCCTCTTATCTCATATTGAATGTGATTGCTCCTCTCTCCCCACCCTTTGACATCCATTACCATATTAAAGACATCTTTACACAGAGGGGAGGGAACAGTAGATTTAAATTTGATACTCTTATTAGTTCTACTAAGTATTTCTTTAATATTTGTTTGTTTTATCTGATTAAGCAGGTCTCCAGCATCTCTTCTTTCTTCCAGCTCACCTTCTCTAAATTTCCTTTGAAATTCTTGGCTCTGTATGACTGCTACCTGAAAATAATTTAAATTCTGAGGCTGTTCATGGAAAGAAAATCTTGTTTAATTGCTAATTGCTGAATTTCTTGACATTTTTCAGAAACATGTTTTTCCAGACCTTTCTCTCTACTGACTCTCCATATCAGAGCTTGCATATAGGTTTCTTCTGGCCTATTTCATGCCTATCATAGAAGAGAGAGAGAGACAGAGAGAGAGACAGAGAGAGAGAGAATGTGTGTGTGTGTGTGTGTGTGACTCCAAACAAAAGATCTTGTTTTGTTTTTTTTTTAATCCATTTGAAATGTTTTAACATTTAGAATAGAATGTGCTTGTAAACACATTCTAAGCGGACCCTTGGAGACACAATTACAGGATGGACCATCAGCTTTTCAGAGACTTGGTTGTGTGAGGAAAGGACAGACATGCTGTATTTAACGGCAAACCAAGAACAGAGAATTTAAAGACTGGTTTCAAATATTTGAGCAAGCCCTAAAGCAATGGTCACAGGGAATGAAGGCACAAGATGCCTGTCATATGGACAACTCAATGTTAACACTGCAGAAGGAGCAAATTCTTATTAATCTACCAGAATGAAGTCAATGATTTCCTGAGGAACTGGGGCTGGCAGCTAGCTAAGAAACAGCATAAAGTCAGGTGCAACTGACCAGCATATACCTAATACAAAAGAGACAGAGGTGACTCACCACTTCTGTCATCGAGGGATCTGCAGGGTCTGCTCAAGTTGACACCTTTTCACTGGTCCAACTGATTAATCTTAAGTAAGATTCTCAGTGTCTCTGGGCACTGCCTGATATGAACATTCTCCACACTTCAGCTACCCTTTTCCTTACACTTGTTCCCAAATCTTTTTTTTGTTTGTTTTTTTTTAAATCAAAACCTTTCTATTCTCTGAAATAGCACATCATAGCAAATCAACTTAACAGAGCTGGCTACCCAGTTTGTGAGGACCTATGTCAAGCAAAAATGTGGTCACTGCCTTAAGATGTGGGAAAAAAAGTACAGTTAAAGGTACTAAAGCAAATATTTTTCTTCTAAAATATTTTAGTACTTATACAACACAGTAACAGTATGTAATACATGAATAATGACAAACATAAAAATTGCAAAAGAAAATATTTTGGTATAATTATATATAAATATATATAATGTAACATAACAATTATACTTAACTAAGTGATATCTTGATTGATAAAATTTTATGGCTCACTTTTCTGAATATTCATAATTTGGCCATCAGAATTTAGACATTAACAACTCATTTTCAGCAACATAATTTAAGGTGACATTAGTCATTCTTGGCAATGTAAGAGTGCAAGTAATTTTTGATTAAAAGGATCTTTTTGCTGATGCAGTTGTTCCTAGAACTTTTCAGAGTATTTTATAGACTGTGAAAATATTGCAATACATTTCTGATAAATTATTTTGAAATAAAATTTTTAGTATTATCTTGAGCTGATAATTCTTGAGGAACAATTTTTCTAGAGATGTTTAACTCTTCATGTAAATCAGTTTTGTATGTTATTATAATTTTAATATATAAATATAATGCAATTAATATATACATGTAACTATAAATTTATAAGAGAAGGAAATGGCAGCCCACTCCAATGTTCTTGCCTGGAGAATCCCAGGGATGGGGGAGCCCGGTGGGCTGCCACCTATGGGGTCGCACAGAGTCGGACACGACTGAAGTGACTTAGCATAAATTTACAAAGAGCATTTTAAGGCTTCTACTGACATTTCCTGTAACCATTGGTGATTGTACAAGACATAGCAGTGACTTCATGATTTGTTTCTATATGGTATAGCTGTACCTTCAATTGCAAGGAAACAAGTAATTTCAAAATTGCCTTTTTTATTTATAACTGATTGACCCAAAATTTCATATGAAAATGGTGTTTTTTCCTGTACATGCAGCTGTTTTAAATTTAATTTCTATGATCTGTGCATATGTGCTTTGAAATGTTGCAGTAGGTTTTAAAGCCAGGGATTTTCAAACTCTGAAAAATTCTAATATCCCTCTGATGTCCTTGATTACAATGTCCAAGTGTACACTTTTATTTTCCAGTAATGCATGGACAATGTTTAGTGCCTTGGTACTGACTCTGCTAGCACTTGTGTGTGCTCAGGCCAGATCTCTGATATCTGTGAGGTGTCGCAGGCACAGGCTCCCAGTCTTGGCGCTGCCGCATTGGAAGTCTTCCTTGATAAAGAAACCAAGATACCTACTACCACTTCTGCTGCTATTCCTGTGCTTCCCACCCTTTTCTCTGCCTGTCTCAACATGAGTCCCCACTGGACACCCCTTTGGGGCACCAGAGAGCCTAAATAACCCTGGGATTCAAGCTTTAACTCATCGAATTGAAACACCAGACATTCAGTTGCCCAAGTGCAGTTCAAACATTCCTTTTGATTCCCTTATGTTCTCTACTAATATCCAGGCTTTCTTATTCCCCATCTTACTCCAATTGTCATCAGCATTTGACACAATTGAGCACATATGTTTTATCAATACCCTCCCTCACTTGCATTTAGAATACTCCACTTTTGTTTCATCTCATTTACTGGTCACTCCTTAGTGTCCTTTGTCATTCTCTGTTCTTCTAATCTTTAATGTCGGAGTTCCCCACAACTCAGTCTTCATCCCACTTCACTTTGCTTCTCTGTCTGTACCCACTTCTCCGGTTATCTCATCCAGTCTCATGGCTTTACATGTTATCTTTATGCTGATGACCATCACATTATACCTCTCATCCAGGTATCTTTCCAAAGTCCAGATGCATATATCCATCTCTGCTTGGATGCTCAGTAAACATCCCAAACTTGCAATCTTGATCTTCCCAATGCTCACTCCATCCTCACTTTTCCTATTTCAGTTATTTGCAACTCAATTTACACTGCTGCCACGTCAAAGGAAGTATCTTCCTCACACTTAATATCCAATTCCTCAGGAAATTCTATCAGCTCAAAATTAAAATAAATCCAGTTTCTGACCTCTTCTCACTTCTACAACCCCAGACAATGTCACAATATCTTGCCAAAATTCCTGCGACAACCTCTTAATAAAATCTCTCAGTTAACTCTGGTCCCACTACAGTCTAGCCTCCATGAGCTAGTCAGGATGAACTACGTAAACATGGAGGTCTAATCATAACATCCCCTGCTCAAAGCCCTTAAATTTCTGTCCCTCTTACTCAGAGCAAAGCTGTGGTACTTATGATGGTCTCCACAGCTTGAAACGATCTGGGTTGTGTTACCACTCTGAACATCTGTGCTCTTCATGTCTCTAAGTTATCATGTGTGATTCTCCCACCTCAGGGCCTTTATTCTACCTCTACGCTGTTCCACTAGTTCTCACAAGGTTCACACTTTTACCTTCTTCAAGTCTTTCTCAAGCCACCTGTCCTTCTGGGTGTCAGACTTTCATTTATCCTAATCTTCCATTTGGGTACCAAAGGCTCTCCTTCTGCCTTTCCAGAAACTGCAGTAATTGTAAATGTGAAAAGACAATAATAATTCTCCTTTAATGACTTTGGAGATACAGAGGTAGCATCTTTTGGAAAATAGCTTCTTCAAGTTCAGAAACAGCAGATATCACTTTTTAAATAGTTTCCCAATGAGCCTCTACCAATTTCCTTTTAAGTAAAGCCCTATGTGTGTTGCATCTTCTATAGAATAACCTCATTTTGTAGAACTGATGATACAGTATTCTTCTCTGTGAGATGTTCACTTGCTGGTATTCACAATGACTGTAACACATACCCTTTTCAAAGAATTACTTTCCATTGACATCCTTACTATAAAGTATCTGCCTGACACATTTTAGCAGCAGTGTTAGAAGGATTTAATTCATCATCACACAAGTTGCCCCAGCTTGTTAGTGCATTTAGCTCCACAAATTGGGAAGGTTCACCCAAGGGATTCATGGAATGAGAAATTTAGCTTTTCTTTTCTTAAATTTCTCAGCAATTCAATATTCACTGGGGAATTTAGACCACTCAGACTAGTCTCATTCAGGTGGCAGTCAAAGTGGGTTAAACTCCTTATGGAAAGTGCCCCAGTGTGTCAAAGCCCCCGTTACATAATAAAAGGTCAATAAGTGACCCTAGTGTCAAAGAACCCACCTGCCAATGCAAGAGACATAAGAAACACATGTTTGATCCCTGGGTTGGGAAGATCCCCTGGAGGAGGGCATGGCAACACACTCCAGTATTCTTGCCCAGAGAATCCCAAAGACGGAGGAGCCTGGTGGGTTACAGTTCATAGGGTTGCAAAAAGTTGGACACAACTTAAGCAACTTACAGCACAGCAATAATAATAATAATTAATTACTTTTCTTACTTCTCATTAACATCAATAGTTCACTGTTTGGCTGTATTTCTCATACTTTATTGTAATTGCTTGCTCACTTGTCAGAAGCCTTCCACTAAACCATAAGTTTCTTGAGGGCAAGAAATATGATGAATTCACCTGCATTCTCTAGAATCTGCAAATGAATAGGTTGATTAAATGAAGCCCATGTAAACTAATTGTGGGATTCTACTTTACTGGAAAAGTTCAAGTATTGACTGAATAATGATTTATGAAGTTATTATAAATAGAATTAGACCAAATGTTCAATATCTATCTACCCCTATGCCTTACATCTGTAAATAGTAGCAGTACTACATATCAAAATTTTATAGCAATGACACTGAAGTGTTGCAGGAGTTTCTGTTATCAAAAGTAATGTGTTATTTTCAGAATACTAGACTTATTAAGGCAGAAAAACAGACTAGTATCCTAGTGTGTCTCACATTATTATGTAGAGAAATCAAAGATTGCAGATTAATTTAGGAGATATCATTTTATGGGAACATTTGTACATAAAATCATTAACAAAGCAGTAAAAAACTGTAAAAGCTTTTTATAGAAATGAAAATTATACATAATTATCAACAATTATAATTTTTAAAAGGATGGTCATAATTTTTTGGAGAGCAATTTATTGATTTCTTATTTTCCAGGAAATTTCTTAATTTATCTTCATGTTTCCTTATTTACGTTTCCTTCCCTAATGATAAAGCTTTAGACTGTATAAGACAACATATTTTGTGATGTTAGAACAAATCCATATCAATGCAGAAGTGGGAAAATGTCCCACTTGTGTAATTTTTCTATTAACTATGTAGAGTAGCACTGTCCAGCTGGAATGCAGTTGGTGAGATGATATTCTAGGTTTTTCATGTGCAGTCCAGAAATGTCTGTAATGATGGAAGATGATCAAAGTATTCTTTGTGATCCAGTACAGTAGCCACTAGCCACAAAAGGCTATTTAGTACTTGAAATGCAGCTTGTACAACTGAGGAACTCAGATTTTAATTTTAGTTAATTTTAAGTAACCGTATGGTGCTAGTGGCTACCATATTGGACAGTACAGTTCTAGAGAAAGATTTCCTTAGGCTCTGAATTGGGGCACAAATCAAAAGTCATTTCTAATATATCTGTATACTACATCTCAGAACACATAAACTGGTAGGTTTTCTCACATGTTGATCATGATTCAAGAGAAAACCTGTTTCCAAGTTGCCATTTTTATAAATCTAAATTTCTTTGGAAAGAACTAAGTGATGGAAATGTACTCTAGATCCATAAAAAATAGGCTGCTTGTGTTGTGACTCTTCATTATTTTGGCATGAAAAGTGTGACGTGATATAAACCTACATCATTAGATGTGTTCATATATTTATGTAATGAGATTCAATTGCTTATCTAAGAGAAATAGCTATTGTAAAAAATCCACTAAAGTGATCACTGAAACACAGCTGGCATCCATTCTACTACTACGGAAGTGCTGCTTTCTATTTATTTCATAAGACAAACAATGAAAACAAAAATATGTTAGGAAAGACTATGACAGAAAATTGATTTTTTTGTTGTTTTAAAGCATAAGCTGAAACCCTAGTATTGCTAGAACTTTTGTTTTCACAGGTAGGAAAAATGTTTACTAGATATTTTATAACATTATTATTGAAATTGAACTAGATAATATTTAAATTTTGAAGATATATCCAGGTGGCAGGAGACTTAAGAGATGCAGGTTTGATCCCTGGATCAAGAAAATCTCCTGGAGAATGGCATGGTAACCCACTCTGGTATTCTTGCTTGGAGAATCCCATCAACTTGTATAGATAGAAA
>NW_011494711.1:532921-534655 GCF_000754665.1 Bison bison bison | reverse complement strand
AACTTAGAAAAGCATGTGTGTCTCTTCAAGAGCCAAGCATTTCTAAAACACAATTATGAAATTGAATTATTGCACCTATGTATATTACCTCATTAATCTCTTAAAGGAGATACTAAGTGAATGTAATTTGTAAAGTTAGTTTACAAATGCTCTAATAAAATATATTATTATCATCAAAATAGAATAGCAGTTATTTTACAAATTATATCTATGACATTTGTCATAATCTTCAATGTTCAAATAAATCAACCTAATACTCATGAGCCTGGGCATTTACTTTTAGGAGTTTTGCTTTTAGACAGAACTGACAGTTTCTGTAATCCTAGATATCAACTTTATGTTCTAAACAGACATACTTTTCATGGATGTATATAATTTGAACAAAACCAATAAGATACTTTAACATTAAAATGCATTCTTCAGTGAAAGTGAAATTACTGTTAAAAATCATATTTTAAAAGACAAAATATGAATTGGAACCAGAGTAAATCAAAATAATGCATGTGGTTATTTAATTTTTTAATTAATACTAACTCTCTGAACATGTTCTTTTAAAATGATTTCTACCTTGCCTATCTTGACAAATTATTGGTACAATTTCAATAAAATATATATACAATACAGTGGTAAATCTAGAGAAAGAAAATACAAAATTACAAGATGTTGGGGAAGTTGAATATTCCAAAGGCTTAGGCTAATAAAATTACTGTAACTGAACATTAAATTTGGTTCAAAGCTTTCTAGAAATAGAAGTATTTTTTGTCTCTTTCTTTTTTATTTTATTTATTTATTTTTACAAATTTGTGAATTTATTATTAATGACATATTGTTTATTTTTTATATCTTTAATGTATTTATTTTAATTGGAGGCTAATTACTTTACAATATTGTATTGGTTTTGTCATACATCAACATGAATCTGCCACAGGTGCACACATGTTCGCCATCCTGAACCCCCCTCCCCCCATCTTCCTCCCCATACCATCCCTCTGGGTCATCCCAGTACACCAGCCCTGAGCATCCTGTATCATGCATCAAACCTGGACTGGCGATTTGTTTCACATATGATATTATACATGTTTCAATGCCATTTTCCCAAATCATCCCACCCTCGCCCTCTCCCACAGAATCCAAAAGACTGTTCTAGACATCTGTGTCTCTTTTGCTGTCTCACATACAGGTTTATCGTTACCATCTTTCTAAATTCCATATATATGCGTACTATATTTGTGTTTTTCTTTCTGGCTTACTTCACTCTGTATAACAGGCTCCAGTTTCATCCACCTCATTAGAACTGATTCAAATGTATTCTTTTTAATGGCCGAGTAATACTCCATTGTGTATATGTACCACAGCTTTCTTATCCATTCATCTGCTGATGGACATCTAGGTTTCTTCCATGTCCTGGCTACTATAAACAGTGCTGCGATGAACATTGGGGTACACGTGTCTCTTTCAATTCTGGTTTCCTTGGTGTGTTCGCCCAGCAATGGGATTGCTGGGTCATATGGCAGTTCTATTTCTAGTTTTTTAAGGAATCTTCCCATTGTTCTCTATCGTGGCTGTACTAGTTTGCATTCCCACCAACAGTGTAAGAGGGTTCCCTTTTCTCCACACCCTCTCCAGCATTTATTGCTTGTAGACTTTTGGATCGCAGCCATTCTGACTGGTGTAAAATGGTACCTCATAGTGGTTTTGATTTGCATTTCTCTGATAATGAGTGATGTTGAGCAT
>NW_011494711.1:527475-532821 GCF_000754665.1 Bison bison bison | reverse complement strand
ATTTGCATTTCTCTGATAATGAGTGATGTTGAGCATCTTTTCATGTGTTTGTTAGCCATCTGTATGTCTTCTTTGGAGATATGTCTGTTTAGTTCTTTGGCCCATTTTTTGATTGGGTTGCTTATTTTTCTGGAATTGAGCTGTAGGAGTTGCTTGTATATTTTTGAGATTAATTCTTTGTCAGTTGCTTCATTTGCTATTATTTTCTCCCATTCTGAAGGCTGTCTTTTCATCTTGCTTATAGTTTCCTTTGTTGTGCAGAAGCTGTTAATTTTAATTAGGTCCCTTTTGTTTATTTTTGCTTTTATTTCCAATATTCTGGGAGGTGGGTCATAGAGGATCCTGCTGTGATTTATGTTGGAGAGTGTTTTGCCTATGTTCTCAAGGAGTTTTATAGTTTCTGGTCTTACGTTTAGATCTTTAATCCATTTTGAGTTTATTTTTGTGTATGGTGTTAGAAAGTGCTCTAGTTTCATTCTTTTACACATGGTTGACCAGTTTTCCCAGCACCACTTGTTAAAGAGATTGTCTTTTATCCATTGTATATTCTTGCCTCCTTTGTCAAAGATAAGTTGTCCATAGGTGCGTGGATTTATCTCTGGACTTTCTATTTTGTTTCATTGATCTATATTTCTGTCTTTGTGCCAGTACCATACTGTCTTAATGATTGTGGCTTTGTAGTAGAGCCTGAAGTCAGGCAGGTTGATTCCTCCAGTTCCATTCTTCTTTCTCAAGATTGCTTTGGCTATTTGAGGTTTTTTTTGTATTTCCATACAAATTGTGAAATTATTTGTTCTAGCTCTGTGAAAAATACTGTTGGTAGCTTGATAGGGATTGCATTGAATCTATAGATTGCTTTGGGTAGTATACTCATTTTCACTATATTGATTCTTCCGATCTATTAACATGGTATATTTCTCCATCTATTAGTGTCCTCTTTGATTTCTTTCACCAGTGTTTTATAGTTTTCTATATATAGGTCTTTAGTTTCTTTAGGTAGATATATTCCTATTTTATTCTTTTCGTTGCAATGGTAAATGGAATTGTTTCCTTAATTTCTTTTTCTATTTTCTCATTATTAGTGTATAGGAATGCAAGGGATTTCTGTGTGTTGATTTTATATCCTGCAACTTTACTGTATTCATTGATTAGCTCTAATAATTTTCTGGTGGGGTCTTTAGGGTTTTCTATGAGAGGATCATGTCATCTGCAAACAGTGAGAGTTTTACTTCTTCTTTTCCAATTTGGATTCCCTTTATTTCTTTTTCTACTCTGATTGCTGTGGCCAAAACTTCCAAAACTATGTTGAATAGTAGTGGTGAAAGTGGGCACCCTTATCTTGTTGCTTACTTTAGGGGAAATGCTTTCAATTCTTCACCATTGAGGATAATGTTTGCTGTGGGTTTGTCACGTATAGCTTTTATTATGTTGAGGTATGTTCCTTCTATTCCTGCTTTCTGGAGAGTTTTTATCATAAATGGATGTTGAATTTTGGCAAAGGCTTTCTCTGCATCTATTGAGATAATCATATGACTTTTATATTTCAATTTGTTAATGTGGTGTCTTACATTGATTGATTTGCGGATATTGAAGAATCCTTGCATCCCTGGGATAAAGCTCACTTGGTCATGATGTATGATCTTTTTAATGTGTTGTTGCATTCTGATTGCTAGAATTTTGTTAAGGATTTTTGCATCTATGTTCATCAGTGATATTGGCCTGTAGTTCTTTTTTTGTAGCATCTTTGTCCGGTTTTGGTATTAGGGTGATGGTGGCCTCATAGAATGAGTTTGGAAGTTTACCTTCCTCTGCAATTTTCTGGAAGAGTTTAAGTAGGATAGGTGTTAGCTCTTCTCTAAATTTTTGGTAGAATTCAGCTGTGAAGCCATCTGGACCTGGGCTTTTGTTTGCTGGAAGATTTCTGATTACAGTTTCAATTTCCATGCTTGTGATGGGTCTGTTAAGATTTTCTATTTCTTCCTGGTTCAGTTTTGGGAAGTTGTACTTTTCTAAGAATTTGTCCATTTCTTCCAAGTTGTCCATTTTATTGGTGTATAATTGCTGATAGTAGTCTTTTATGACCCTTTGTATTTCTGTGTTGTCTGTTGTGATTTCTCCATTTTCATTTCTAATTTTATTGATTTGGTTTTTCTCCCTTTGTTTCTTCATGAGTCTATCCAATGGTTTGTCAATTTTATTTATCCTCTCAAAGAACCAGCTTTTGGCTTTGTTGATTTTTGCTATGGTCTCTCTTTTGTTTCTTTTGCATTTATTTCTGCCCTAATTTTTAAGATTTCTTTCCTTCTACTAACCCTGGGGTTCTTCATTTCTTCCTTTTCAAGTTGCTTTAGGTGTAGAGGTATTTTTTTGACTTTTTTCTTGTTTCTTGAAGTATGCCTGTATTGCTATGAACCTTCCCCTTAGCACTGCTTTTACAGTGTCCCACAGGTTTTGGGCTGTTGTGTTTTCATTTTTATTCATTTCTATGCATATTTTGATTTCTTTTTTTATTTCTTCTGTGATTTATTGGTTATTCAGCAGTGTGTTGTTAAGCCTCCATATGTTGGAATTTTTAATAGTTTTTCTCCTGTAATTGAGATTTAATCTTACTGCATTGTAGTCAGAAAAGATGCTTGGAATGATTTCAATTTTTTTGAATTTACCAAGGCTAGTTTTATGGCCCAGGGTGTGATCTATCCTGGAGAAGGTTCTGTGTGCTCTTGAGAAAAAGGTGAAATTCATTGTTTTGGGGTGAAATATCCTATAGATATCAATTAAGTCTAACTGATACATTGTATCATTTAAAGTTTGTATTTCCTTGTTAATTTTCTGTTTAGTTGATTTATCCATAGGTGTGAGTGGGATATTAAAGTCTCCCACTATTATTGTTTTATTGTTAATTTCTCCTTTCATACTTGTTAGCATTTGTCTTACATATTGCGGTGCTCCTATGTTGGGTGCATATATATTTATAATTGTTGTATCTTCTTCTTGGATTGATCTTTTGATCGTTATGTAGTGTCCTTCTTTGTCTCTTTTCACAGCCTTTGTTTTAAAGTCTATTTTATCTGATATGAGTATTGCTACTCCTGCTTTCTTTTGGTCTCTATTTGTGTGGAATATCTTTTTCCAGCCCTTCACTTTCAGTCTGTACGTGTCCCTTGTTTTGAGGTGGGTCTCTTGTAGACAACATATATAGGGGTCTTGTTTTTGTATGCATTCAGCCAGTCTTTGTCTTTTGGTTGGGGCATTCAACCCATTTACATTTAAGGTAATTATTGATAAGTATGATCCCATTGCCATTTACTTTATTGTTTTGAGTTTGAGTTTATACACCCTTTTTGTGTTTCCTGTCTAGAGAAGATCCTTTAGCATTTGTTGGAGAGCTGTTTTGGTGGTGCTGAATTCTCTCAGCTTTTGCTTGCCTGAGAAGCTTTTGATTTCTCCTTCATATTTGAATGAGATCCTTGCTGGGTACAGTAATCTGGGCTGTAGGTTATTGTTTTTCATCACTTTAAGTATGTCCTGCCATTCCCTTCTGGCCTGAAGAGTTTCTATTGACAGATCAGCTGTTATCCTTATGGGAATTCCCTTGTGTGTTATTTGTTGTTTTTCCCTTGCTGCTTTTAATATTTGTTCTTTGTGTTTGATCTTTGTTAATTTGATTAATATGTGTCTTGGCGTGTTTTGCCTTGGGTTCATCCTGTTTGGGACTCTCTGTGTTTCTTGGACTTGGGTAATTATTTCCTTCCCCATTTCAGGAAAGTTTTCAACTATTATCTCCTCAAGTATTTTCTCATGGTCTTTCTTTTTGTCTTCTTCTTCTGGGACTCCTATGATTCAAATATTGGGGTGTTTAACATTGTCCCAGAGGTCTCTGAGATTGTCCTCATTTCTTTTAATTCGTTTTTCTTTTACCCTCTCTGATTCATTTATTTCTACCATTGTATCTTCTAGCCCACTAATCCTGTCTTCTGCCTCCATTATTCTAGTATTTGTTCCCTCCAGAGTGTTTGATCTCACTTAATGCATTATTCATTGTATATTGACTCTTTTTAATTTCTTCTAGGTCCTTGTTAAACCTTTCTTGCATTTTCTCAATCCTTGTCTCCAGGCTATTTATCTGTGATTCCATTTTGTTTTCAAGGATTTGGATTGTTTTCACTATCATTATTTGGTTTTCTTTATCAGGTAGATTCCCTATCTCTTCCTCTTTTATTTTGTTTGGTGGGCGTTTATCCTGTTCCTTTACCTGCTGGGTATTCCTCTGTCTCTTCATCTTATTTATATTGCTGTGTTTGGGGTGGCCTTTCTGTATTCTGGCAATTTATGGAGTTCTCTTTATTGTGGAGTTTCCTCGCTGTGGGTGGGGTTGTATGGGTGGCTTGTCAATGTTTCCTGGTGAGGGAAGCTTGTGTTGGTGTTCTGGTGGGTGGGGCTGGATTTCTTCTCTCTGGAGTGCAATGAAGTGTCCAGTAATGAGTTATGAGATGTCAGTGGGTTTAGAGTGATTTGGGCAGCCTGTATACTGTGTTCCTGTGTTGCTGAAGAATTTGTGTGGCATGTCTTCCTGTGGAACTTCTTGGCCCTTGGCAGGTGCTTGGTTTCAATGTAGGTATGGAGGCATTTGATGAGCTCCTGTCAATTAATGTTCCCTGGAGTCAGGAGTTCTCTGGTGTTCTCAGGATTTGGACTTACGCCTCCTGCTTATGGTTTTCAGTCTTATTTTTACAGTAGCCTCAAGACTTCTCCATCTATACAGCACCATTGATAAGACATCTAGGTTAAAGATGAAAAGTTTCTCCAGAGTGAGGGACACCCAGAGAGGTTCACAGAGTTACATGGAGAAGAGAAAAGGGAGGAGGGAGATAGAGGTGACCTGAATGAGATGAGGTGGAATCAAAAGAGGAGAGAGCAAGCTAGCCAGTAATCACTTCCTTATGTGTGCTCCACAGTCTGGACGGCTCAGAGATGTTCATGGAGTTATACAGAGAAGAGAAGAGGGAGGAAGGAGACAGAGGTGACCAGGAGGATAAAGGGGGGAATCAAAAGAAGAGAGACAGATCCAGCCAGTAATCAGTTCCCTAAGTGTTCTCCACAGTCCGGAACACACAAAGAGATTCACAGAGTTGGGTAGAGAAGAGAAGGGGGAGGGAGGAGATAGAGATGACCTGGTGGAGAAAAAGGAGAGTCCAAAGGGAGAGAGAGCAGTCAATCCAGTAATCTCACTCCCAAGTAAAAATGGATACTGAAGATTGGGTTCTTAAAGGTACAAAATTGATAACAAATACCAAAAAGCAAAGATTAAAAATCTAGAGTAGAGGTTGGATTTTCAAAAATACAATA
>NW_011494711.1:526780-527375 GCF_000754665.1 Bison bison bison | reverse complement strand
ACTCTTTGCGACCCCATGGACTATAGTCCACCAAGCTGCTCTGTCCATGGGATTCTCCAGGCAAGAATACTGGAGTGGGTTGCCATTTCCTTCTCCAGGGGATCTTCCCAACCCAGGAATCAAACCTAGGTCTTCCGCATTGCAGGCAGACGCTTTAACCTCTGAGCCACCAGGGAAGCAGTGGTGTACACTTTTTTAGGCTCACTTGTTCAGTCATGCTGTGCGGAGGGAGGGACGCTGCAAACAAATAACACTGGCATGTGTTCGCAGTGTCTCAGCAGCACTGGGTTTGCCCCCGCTCACGGCGTGTGTGCTTTCCCTGTCTACACTGCTTAGGCTCTAGGTTGCTATGCTGGGAACCGTCTGAGGCTGGCCCTGGGCTGCATGCACCTCCCAGGTATAAGCCGCTCAGGTTCAGGCGCTCAGGTAGTTCTCAGAGGTGCAGACTCAGTTGGGCCCTCATTTTGTGCCCTTACAGGACCGAGCAGCTCAGGTGACCAGGTGTTTGGTGAGCATGGTCATTGCAACTTATCACCTCCCCCATCCCTGCTGCTCAGTTTTCTGGATGTACTCCTGGTGCACCTTCTCAGGCAGA
>NW_011494711.1:526356-526680 GCF_000754665.1 Bison bison bison | reverse complement strand
TGCAAAGTAATAGTAGGTTATAAAAATGAAAATTAAAGGAGTAATAGAGGACTTAAAATTAAAAAAAAATAAAGAATGATAGTAAAAATATATCTAGGACTTTCTCTGGTGTTGTTGTAGGCCGTGTGGGGTCAGTTCTTTTTTGGATAGTTCCTTGATCCGGCTTATATTTCTCAAGATTTATAGGCCCCTTCCTATGTAGTCAGTACTAACTACAGCATTTTAATCTATTGCACCTGTCACTTCCAAGGAGGTTCCCTCTGTTTTAGCTTCTTCTGTTTGCTGGTCTCTTCAGTGTCTAATTTCCTCCCTGATGCAAGGGGG
>NW_011494711.1:501509-526256 GCF_000754665.1 Bison bison bison | reverse complement strand
TACCGGCGCACCTTCTCAGGCAGAAGTTGACCATCCAGAATCCCAGGAAGTCTTAGTTAGCAATGAAGCCTGCTTGCAGTTTGGTAGATAATGCCTCTCTGGGGCTGCGATTGCCCCCTTTCGGCTCTGGCTGCCTGTCACCAGAGGGGGATGGTCTGCAGCAGGCTAGCTCTGCTCAGTTCTTTGTTCTGTGAGCAGGCCTGGTGGTGTCTTAGGTTAGGGCTTTTGGCGTGGTAGCTATCCCACAGTCTGGTTTGCTAGCCCAAGTTAGTTCCCTCAGATTGCCCTTGGGGCATTCAGGCCTGGTCCTTACTCTAAGCAATGCAGCCCAGGCCTCCCTGCCCAGCCCCTGCTTGCTAGTGGCGGATGCAGGTGTCTGCGCTGCTTCTCCTCTAGGGGAGTTACCGTTGGGCACATAATCTGTGGGTTTTAATTATTTATTTATTTTTCTTCCCAGTTATATTGCCCTCTGTGGTTCCAAGGCTCACCACAGACTCGGCAGTGAGAGCGTTCCTGGTGTTTGGAAACTTCTCTCTTTTTTAAGACTCCCTTCCTGGGATGGAGCTCCATCCCTACCTCTTTTGTCTCTCCTTTTGTCTTTCATATTTTTTCCTACCTCCTTTCAAAGACAATGGGATGCTTTTCTGGGTGCCTGATGTCCTCTTCTAGCATTCAGAAGTTGTTTTGTGGAATTTACTCAGCGTCCAAATGTTCTTTTGATGAATTTGTGAGGGAGAAGTGGTCTCCCCATCCTATTCCTTCACCATCTTAGGACTGCCCCCCCTGAAACAAAAGCATTTTTTAAAAATTGAAAAGGAAACCCAAAATGTCACCAACCTAGAGTATTATAGGTCGTTATGGTTTTGTAATGAAAGGAGATGAGTAATTTGACATTTATAATATTGTACTTGATAGTAGATAGGCACTAGTCTGTGACAATAGAAACCTTGTTTTTCTCAAAACTGAACTCAGAAAGTAATTTATTAATGATCTTTATGTGAGTGACATTGAATAACATGAAGGAAAATTCCCCCAATAGTGTTTTTGCAAAAGATGCAAGAACAAACTTCATGATTTGGATGTTTTATTCAGGCAAATAGGCTAATGATGTCCATACTATGTAGGCTATGGTTTTCTGGTTCCAAATTGACTTTTCATAAAGCTTAGAAATTAAAAGAGAAATGATTAGTTAGTAAATGTCTCTGCCATCCTTTTTCAAATATAAATTATCTGAGCTATTCTGTAGTGTCTGGGGCAAAGGTATTGAGCACAAACAATATCCTCACTCTTTGTGGGCACCATGATATAGCCATAGAATTTATTCTATATCATGAAAACTTAAGAACTTGAATTATAGTTTATTCAAAGGACAGGAAAGATTTTCTTAACACAGTTGCCAGAACAGAATGAAAAATTCATTCAAAACTGACCCCCAAGAAAGAGAAAAAGAAAATCAGCCAAATCAAATATTTCCCAGGTGGGCATCCTGGATATGCTATATTATCTGAACAAATTTTCATTTGGCAAGTCGATTTTCATACCATAGAGCACAGACTAAATTAATTTGGCCAGAAAAAATTGAGAGTAGGTATGATTATCCATTTTACATGTACATTTTATATCCAGATATGATTATCTAATCACTACTCATTGGAATATCTGACATTTGCATGGTTTTATAATGATTCAGTTCAGTTTAGTTCAGTTTCTCAGTCGTGTCCGACTCTTTGCAACCCCATGAATCGCAGCCCGCCAGGCCTCCCTGTCCATCACCAACTCCGGGAGTTCACTCAGACTCACGTCCATTGAGTCAGTGATGCCATCCAGCCATCTCATCCTCTGTTGTCCCCTTTTCCTTCGCCCCGAGTCCCTCCCAACATCGGAGTCTTTTCCAATGAGTCAACTCTTCGCATGAGGTGGCCAAAGTACTGAAGTTTCAGCTTTAGCATCATTCCTTCCAAAGAAATCCCAGGGCTGATCTCCTTCAGAATGGACTGGTTGGATCTCTGTATTCCCAGACCAGTAATTTGAATGACTTATAGTATATGGTAATTATATAATCGAATAGTACTTTATTTAATTTTCATTTTCTTCTTTGTTATTTCACAACTTTCTAGAAATTTTAATAAAAATATAAAAAATTTTCTTGTATAGTATAAATGACTCTATAAATTTCAGGGCAACTTGGCAGGAAAAGCTATTTCTTACATTTATTCATTTCTCATTTCACAAAGGCTATCCTTTAACATCCTTTTAAAGTTACTCATCCTCATTTTTGTTTATCTTAATATAAAATATATATTTGAATTTCTGCCATTTTTGCAGTAGCAATACTGTTCAGCTTCATGAAAATTCTATGAATTTACATTTATGTGTTTATTCCTTAATGCCTTAATATCACTGGATATGTACTTCCACTGTATAATAATTATCACTCTCAAGTTACTTATTTTTCATAAATTTATCTTTCAGCCTAACTTATAACAAGTTAGAAAACTTTAAAAAATACTGACACCTACAAAATGCAAGTGAAAATGTTCATCTCTCAGTCATGTCCAACTCTTTGCAAATCCATGGACAGTAGCCCACTAGGTTCCTCTCTCCATGGGATTTCCCAGGCAAGAACACTGAAGTGGGTTGTCATCCCTTCTCCAGGAGATCTTCCCAACCCAGGGGTTGAACCTGCATCTCCTACCTCACAGGCAGATTCTTTACCATATGAACCACCAAGCTCAACCTAAAGACAACAAAAAACAAATATTGGCAAGAATGTGGAGAAAGGGGAACACTTGTACACTATTGGTATTAATGAAAATTGGTACAGCCTCTGTGGAAAATACTATGGACATTCACCAAAAAATTAAAAATAAAACTACTAATTCCCCAGCAATTCCATGCTTGGTTATTTATCCTAAGAAGCAAAAACACTAATTAGAAAAGATTTCATTGCCACATTAGTTACTATAGCCAAGATATGGAAGCAAGCTAAATGTCCATCAATAGATGAATGCATAAATAGATGTGGTGTTAGTTGTTCCGTTGTGTCTGACTCTGTGTGACCCATGGACTGCAGCACTCCAGGCTCCCCTGTCCATGAATTCTCCAGGTAAGAACATTGGAATGGGCTGCCATTTCCTTCTCCAGGGAATCTTCCCAACCCAGGGATCAAACCTGGGTCTCTCCTGCATTGCAGGCAGATTCCTTACTGTCTGGGCCATCAGGGAAGCCATATATAAGACGAAGAATGAAATCTAGCTATTTGCAACAACATGGGTGGACCTAGAGGGTATTATGCTAAGTGGAGTCAGAGAGAGAAAGATAAATGCTATATTATTTCACTCACTTACCAGTGGGTCTAAAGCTGAGAACAAAGGAACATACATAACAAAGTAGAAACAGAGTTATAGATACACAGGGAAAAATCAGGAAGTGTAGGGGAACGGAGAGAAGAAAGAAATAGGTGAGAGGGATTAAGAGGTACAAGCTCCAAGTTTAAAAATAAATGCCACAGTTGTGAATTGTACATTGTGGGGAATGTAATCAGTGATTGTTTTATATCCTTGTATGGTGACACAGCATAACTAGATTTATGGTAGAGATCATCTTGAAAAGTATAAAAATATGGAATCACTATATTGTGTAACAGGAACTAACAGAGTGCTGTAGGTCAATTATACTTCAAAAACAAACAGACAAAAAACTTAAAGAAAAAGAGAACAGATTTGTGGTTACCAGCTGTGAGGACTGGGGGAAGGGAGATTGGATGAAGGCAGTCAAAAGGTATGAGATTCCAATTACAAAATAAATAAATACTAGCGATGTAAATTACAATTAACGCTGCTCTATGTTATATACGAAAGTCATCAGGAAAGTAAATTTGAATAATTCTTATTACAAGGAAAAATTATTTTTCTATTTCTTTAATTTTGTATCTGAGTTAGGTGGTAGATGTTCAATAAACTTATGATAATCATTCATGATGTATATAAGTCAAATCACTGTGCTGTATACCTTAAATCTATGCAGTGTCAATTATAAATAAAAAAATACTGATGCCTAGACTCTCTTCTAAACCATGATTCTGATTTAATTGGTCTGGGGGTGTATATGAGCACCAGTAGTTTACAAAACTTTCGCAGTGATTCTTATGTATAGTCAAATTGAGAATTATTGCTCTTAACTGTAAGATTCTTAAGGGTAGGAGCCATGGCTTATTTATCCTTTCATCTGTTTAATATTGTTCCTGTCATATATATTTAATCTCAGAACATATGTTTTCTGGTTATATTTGAACAAATTCTGGGAGATAGTGGAGGACAGAGGAGCCTGGCATGCTGCTGTCCATAAGGTCGCAAAGAGTCAGACACAACTTAGTGACTGGACAACAGCAACAATTCAATTAAAAAAAAATTTTTTTTAAAGCCAATTTTTTTTTGCTTTTATCAAGGGTTTCCTCTTAGCAATTTTGATCCTCTTAGGATTCATTTTTTTCTTTCATGGACAAAACAAAAAACAAGTAAACTATAAGTCATGTTGCCTATAATAACCAAAACTAAGTATTGTGGTTAATTTCCCTCACTGGAAAAAAAAAATCATCTGGCCACTCCCTATGATCTCTCCTAACTTCTTATTCCTTCAGTATTTACTTTACAATTAAAAAAATTACAGTTTCCAATATCATGCACACACTTTCAAAATAATGTATATGTACAAGCATTTTAGCCAAAACCACACCTGAACATGATTTTAAATCAGTGGTTCTCTATCAGAAACATTTGGCAACGCCTGGGAACATTTTTGATTGTCACAACTTGGGGGAAGGGGAGTGTCACCGGCTTCTAGTGGGGAGGGTCCAAGGATGCTGCTAAACATCCCACAGGGCAGCCCCACAACAAAGAATCGTGGGTCCAAAATGTCAACAGTGCTGCGGACGACAAACAAATGCAAATTAAATGTAAATTAAACATAAGTATTTCTACATTAATTACCATCTTTCATGATTTAAAAGATACAGGAGTGGTAATCCCCACTGCACCACCATTTAATTCAAGTCTATCTCTTTACAAAGCAAGTTAAAAATAAGAGAAGCACATTGACTACTGCAAACACAGCCAAGTAGCAACCTCAGCTGAAACTGCTGCATTGAATAGAATATTTTTTCTGGGGACAATTGATTGTGAAAGGAGGATCAAAAGCAGTTCACATTTACCAGGGACGGGCAGTAGCACATATTTTTGTTTTTTGCTCTGGGGCCAAGCCAACTTTACACATAGAGGACTTTATCAATGGTACCAGCTTAATCAGACTGGATAACAAGCAGCAGCAAATACAGTGGAGTCCTTCATACAACTCATGTACTCAAAAAGGTGGGAGAAGAACCTAACAAAGATTAAAACTTAATGACTTCAGTTGATTGGGGTGTGTCTGGACCTACTCTCCAAAATAAAAACCAAATGACGATCTTATAACTTCTACCAGAAAGAAGCAAAATGCTTGGAAGGATTTTTTGGATTCTGGCCACAGCCCAATCCCACGGGAAGTACTCCCTTATTTGGTGACATGGAGGACAGCCACATTTGAATTAAGTCCAGAACAGGAAAGAGCTCTTCAGCAAGTCCACATTAAAGAGCAAGCTACTGCTTGGGGCCCTGTAATCTGGCAGAACTTGTGTCCTGAAAGTACCTATGATGAGAAAATTACTTTGCCATGTTTCACCAAGTCCCAGTAAGAAAATCAACATTTAAAGAAGTTTTGAGAATGAACATGCTATCTATAAGAGAGAACTATGCACCATTCAAAAATAGCTCCTGGTCTATACTAAGTCTCAGAAGTGACTGAGTGATCTTGAGACATCGTGTGATCATATGGTCAGAGCCATACATTGTGAATTGGATTCTGTCAGGCCAAAAAGTGATAAGGTTTGAAGGGCTCAATAGCAATCCATCATAAGAGGTAAGTGTTACAGCCAGGATCAGGCATAAAAGAGGCCAGAGGCACAAATAATGGTGCATGAACAGGTGGCCCAAACCCCATACCAGCCCCATGTGGCTCCAGCGCTTTTCACCCAGCTCATACCTATGACCATACGAAGCACAACCTTTTTAACTGACTGCCAGAAGACAAAATAGTCCCAGGATGAGTTCACTTGATGTGTTAATGAAAGCTGAAAATGAATTGTTATGGCACTACATCCCTAAGTAGGAGCAGCTTTGAAAGTAGTAAGAAATTTTCTCAGTAGACAGAACTCTTGATGATTTACCTAATTATCTGTGTAGAAGTGGAAGTAGCTCGAGATAAAAATGCACATAGAATCATTAGCGTGATGAATGTTTTGTCTAGTTGGTCAGGATCCTAGAAGGAAAAATATTGGAAGATTGAAGACAAGATCTGAGTAAATGGCAAGTGGACGGACACATGGAAGTGAATACAAATGTGGAAATCTTTGTATTTCATATTAATGCTCACCAGAGAAATCTGAGAGGAAGAATACTAAAAATTAACCACCTAAGCAGAATGTCTCATTTGCTGGCATAGTGGACTCCTAGACAGGGTCCTCTTGGTAATAAGAATAGAAATTATGCAAGAGCTCAAAAATTTGTCCTCTGGTAGGATAATTTTAGTCCAGACTGAGGTTCCTGCTTGCTTGGGGTTAAACACTATGCAGATTTACTACATGGAGACAATGGAGACAGACATGAGAGATTGACAGGGCTCTGTCAACCGAGTGCCAGTATTTCACATTTACTGTATTCTGGCATAATATCTGCACTCTCCTAGCCTTCAAACTGTATCACTGTTTCTCATACCTTCAAAATATCTTCCTCTTTGATAGTTTCATAGTTTAGAAAGACATTTGTACCATCTCAGCTTGTAGAGTTTTTTTTTTTTAATAGTGTTTGCCTTGCAAATGTGTGTAGTCATGTCTCACAGATCCAGCTATATGAGCATAAGTTGTCAGCTAGTATATATTAATACTAAAATCATTTGGTCAAAATACCCCTTCTACTCAGTTGTGAGAAAAAGTCTTATTTGAGGACTAGTACTTCTTTAAAGTAAGTCCATTAAACTGCCTAGCTTTTGTGTTTTGACACTAACTTACTAAGAGGGTAATTGAAGAGAACCTTTCATTTTGCTTTCTTTTTCTTCGCCTGGATGGGACTTTGACATTATTATCCCTCTATGCAATGTTATAATCATTGTCGTGAAGGTTTGGGTCATTGAAGAAACTATTGTTTTTGCAAAAGGAAAGGTTTTTGCAAGTTATGCAGTATATAATTATAATTTCCTTGGAAATGAAATGATATACAAAGTGACTTACAGAAATTATTTTATATTTGTAGCATATATGTAAATTAGATACTAAAATAAATAAATTAGATTTTTCCCCTATTTTCTTTTTTCTCTTAGTTATCCTTAACCCCACTTTATTTCTATCTATACATTCAATCTGGAAATTTTGCCTTAGAAAAGTGGTATTACAGGTAGACAATAACAACAATACAGTGGTAAAATAATAGTAATGATATAGTAACAACAATAATAGAAATATTTGGAAAAATCCTGGTTTCAAAGATTCAAATCCAATTTAAAATGTATCCTTTTGATTCATAGGCAAATATCACCATACAAAGGTGTTTTTGAGGAAAAATCTGTAAAAAGAGAGAGGGAGAGATTTCCCCTCGAGAGGAAAATGTACACCCCTAGTTTTGGAGGAGAGAGTAATGGACTGGGGAGTGATGAAAGACGGGTGAGACTTGTGAATCCTAGAGAAAAGTGTCCTGTGTACTGTGTTGTAGGCAGAATCCTCAAGACCACAGAGAGCTTGGGAATATCCCAGAGCAGAAAGAACCTGAAAATGTTCTGCCATCATAGCCTTAGGAAAGCAGCAAAGCTCTTAGAGACAGAATGGCTAGGAGAGCCTGGAAGAGATGAAATCCTGAATAACAAACAGAAGCAGCACATGTCTGCCCACACTCTGAGTGTGACACTCAAGTGACAGAAGAAAATGCAGGGTGAAGAGTCTTAGTGGGCAGGAATGAGGGAACACTGGGTAGACTGATGGCCATGAAAAATGAGGGGACTGAGTGTTCCCCAGCAAACATCTTCATGGACAAATAATTCACAAAACTTTGGCTATTTAGGGGCCTAAAGTAGAAATTAATTTTTGTCTTATAAAATAAAAACAGTTTGTATGATTTTTAATAGCTGAGATTCCAGATTAAAAATCATACCTGGTACAATTCTATTTAGGAGACTGTCAGAAACTAAATAATTTTCCTAAGGTGGTACAAGCAATGGTGGAAGAGACATTCAGGCTTCCCAGCTTCAAGTCAATATAATTTATCTACTCCTGCCATCATCAATATATATTTGCTTTAAAAAGTAACTTTGGTTCCCAAACTCACATTCATGAGAAAAACACAGGACAAATATGAATTGAGAGTCATTCTACCAAAGACTTAACCTATGTCCCATTTAAAATAAGACAAAAATAAATAAATAAATAAATAAAATAAGACAAGTCTAAGAAACTGACACAGTCAAGGTGAGCCAAGAAACATGATGAATAAATGTAACATGGTATCCTGGATTAAAAAATAAAAAGAACCAAAAAACAGGCAAAAACTAAGGAATTTGAAAAAAAGGATGGACTCTAGTCCATATTAATGTATCAATATTGGTTCATTCCTGAAGAAGGGAAGGGCAACCCACTCCAGTGGTAAAATAATAGTAATGATATAGTAACAACAACAATAATAGAAATATTTGGAAAAATCCTGGTTTCAAAGATTCAAATCCAATTTAAAATGTATCCTTTTGATTCATAGGCAAATATCACCATACAAAGGTGTTTTTGAGGAAAAATCTGTAAAAAGAGAGAGGGAGAGATTTCCCCTCAAGAGGAAAATGTACACCCCTAGTTTTTGGGGGCTCCAAAATCACTGCAGATGGTGACTGCAGTCATGAAATTAAAAGATGCTTGCTCCTTGGAAGAAAAGCTAAGACCAAACTAGACAGCATATTAAAAAGCAAAAACATTACTTTACTAACAAAGATCCATCTAGTTAAAGCTGTGATTTTTCCAGTAGTCATGTATGGATGTGAGAGTTGGACTATGAATGCTAACATTTGGCTCAGTGTTTTGGAGTATAAGGCTACTAACATAAGACTTAAAATTGTAAGCAGTTGGATGGGACTGTCAGCTTTTTATTTTTTTTTAAAGAAAGCTGAGTGTCGAAGAATGATGCTTTTGATCTGTGGTGTTGGAGAAGACTCTTGAGAGTCCCTTGGACTGCAAGGAGATCCCACCAGTTAATCCTAAAGGAAATAAATCCTGAATATTCATTGGAAGGACTGATGCTGAAGCTGAAACTCCAATACCTTGGCCACCTGATGGGAAGAACTGACCATTGGAAAAACCCCTGATGCTGGGAAAGATTGAAGACAGGAGAAGAAGGGGATGACAGAGGATGAGACTGTTGGATGGCGTCACCAACGTGATGGACATGAGTTTGAGTAGGCTTTGGGAGTTGGTGATGGACTGGGAAGCCTGGGGTGCTGGAGTCAATGGGGTCGCAAAGAGTCAGTTGCGATACAACTGAGCAACTGAACTAAGTCAACATTCCCTTTGGGAAATCCCATCTGTTGCTTGCTTGGATGGGGGTACTGTTCCTTCATGGACTCTTCTCTATACCACAAGATGCTTTATTTTCCTGGTCATAAATCCAGAACTCATCTTCCAAAGCCTTAACTGAAGAAACATAGTCCTTTCTTCTCAAAGGCCTTCTCACTGGGCATACAGAAAGAATCAGAAACTTCCCCACCAAAGCACAAAGAGCAAAGAAATGGAATGGAGCTCACATCACATTAGCTATTCTCTAAAGTAATACTCTACATGTACTTTCTCTAATATCTACTAACCTGATCCTTTTTATCCCTCAGTAGACATGAGAGACTTTCTGAGGCAGCTCAAGGTTTTGTACTTTTAAATTCTGCCTATGGCCCACATCTCCTTTGTAATATAGAGTCTTATGGGGTCTTGGTTCCTCAGCAGAAACTTCCAATTTAACATCTTGTTACATGTAGTACAAGTGAGAATAGTGAGGTAGTTTCCTTAATGGACTTTTATTACTATTTGTGGGCCAGCATGAAACCGTAGAAATGAGTCATAGTTCAATTAATATTGGGCCTGTTATGGGTTAAATAATCCTTTCTGCACCACTGGGAGGGTTTCATAAAATAAAAGCAATACTTCTTCAGGAAAATGAGAATTAATTGCTAAAGACAAAAATTGGCAAATATGATTTTGGAATAAACTGATTTGTACATTCAGAATTTGCTCAAATTGGTTATTGACCTGCTACTCAAACCTTCAAAGAATGACCTTGACTTAGTAGCACATAGTTTGAAAATATCTGGCTAGAGCCATGGTTCATGTTGTGATCTGAAAACAACTGTTATCCTTGAATTGAGAAAGCTGGAAGTCCCACCCAACTGCTTACAATTTTAAGTCTTATGTTAGTAGCTTTATACTCCAAAAAACTGAGACAAATGTTAGCATTCATCCAGGAAAAAAAATCTTTACAAATCCAGAAAATCTTTAGCTTGTGCGTGCTGAAATATATCTATCTAATTTATTTCAACCATTCAACATGACTTAGTTCAGTTTAGCTTCCTGAGTGAATTTGAACCCTGGAAATCTATGACACTGAAAGCAGACAGTTTCTGCAATTCTTGTGGTTCTTTGTACTTTGGAACCTGCTGATAAATATTTTAAAATTTATACAACTTGCCTATCACTATCTCTAATAAAAGATAATATAAGTTAGTCCTTCCAAGGAAGACAGATGCAGCCATATTTTATGGGAAGAATATTTTCTTAAAGCTTTACATAATTTGAAACTCACATAGTTCAAAATTATTTTTCCCATAGGAATAAACATAAAATGAAAATTTCATGATTTCAAATTTTGCATCAAGTTTGAAAACCCATTAATATTTTACATCACAGTATTTCAAATTACCACAACCAAAATTTACATTAAATATGACCTCACTTTTCATATGTGAGAAGTGAGGTTGCAGGTGTGTGTGGGTGTGTGTGTGTGTTTTGAATAATGGGGTGAGATAGCTCTTCAGTTTGTTTTTTACAGATATTAATAATAGCAATCTCTCTAAATACTGAATTAGGGATATACTTCATTCACCAAATTTCACTACTCTTTATGTCCAAAGCAAAGGGAAAATTTTCCTGATCTCCGAGTTTTGAGCTCAGTAGCCGTGTCTCTGTGGTAAGAGAACTCTTAAAGTTGCTTCTGATGTTAATGATTTCACCAAATATCTCACTCAGGGAGAACTGAGCACTGACTGGCAGCCAAGAACAGAAAGTTTGTGAAGAGTGCCTTAATTCTATCAGAATATGTATTTTGCGGTCTGTTAATATTTTGCATTAAGCCAATTTTCAGCTATTAAAGTTTCTCTGTTCATTTTTTTTTTCAAGTTTGCTAATCATCAGGAAGCATTCATTTTCTTCTGGGATTTGTTTGCATTGATTGTGTTTCCTCTGGTCCTGTACTTCATACAAAGCTCTCAGAATGAGAGCTGGGGGTGGCTGCAGTGCAGAGTTGTTGCAATACTGACTCCAACTGCCTGCTCACCCCGCTTCCCTGACTGTGTACTCCTTTTGCTTGTCTTTAGGCTCATGAAATTAAAAATAGAAGCATAATGCCAGACAGCTGGGAAAATATTTCTACTCATGTAAAGGGACAGACTTGCTCCTATTCCTTAGGAGAGCAGTTCATCCTGTTCAATTATGTTGATTTTTCTTTCTTTCTTTCTTTCTTTCTTTTTTAAACTGTAGGCATATTGAAGTATTTTCCACCTGAGTTTGAAGTTCTTTTTCTGAAGATCTGTCACATGTTGGCTTCTTTTTTTTCTTCATGGTTTAGACTTTTCTGTTCCATCAGTTGGGCCTCCATCATGAAACATACAGTATATTCAAAGTGCTCTAAGTGAGAACAGTTTAATAAAAAGACCAGGATTAAGAGAACCAGCCAGAGATGTTTGAGGCACTGTAATACATGTGAACATTGGGAAGATATTGCTATTCCTTGGCATGAAGGAATGAAAAGAAGGGACAGCGTTACTGGGGGTCCAAGGAGAGATGGAACCATTTAAAATGACCTGCCCAGATATCCAGTGGGAAAAGAAATAACCAACATTTCTCTTCTAGTCCCTCATATCTTGCCTATACATCCACCATTCATCCCCAGTTGATTGAGCTCAACTGGAAGCCCAGTACAACAATAACAATAATAACAAACCTGGCAACTGGGTCCACAGAAGCTAGTTTCCACAGTTACAGAGTAGGGTGAAGAAAGGCAGGAAGGAATCTGGGGGATCCCTGGGGAATCACCAGCTCATTTGCTGTCTCATCCCTTTTAAATCAACTATTGATTATGAATTCCCTTCATCTGGCCCTCTCCTCTTCCCATTGGCTTCTCATTTCAAAACAAGGTGTCCTAGCCTGTTTGGGCTGAAATAAAAATATGCCACCAACTGGGTAGCCATAAACACAGAAATTTATTTCTCACATTCTGAAGGTTGGGGAAGTTCATGATTGAGCTACCAGCATGGTTTTGTTCAGGCTTCCCAGGTGGCCCTGGTGGTAAAGAACCCACCTGTCAATGCAGGAGATATAAGAGACACAGCTTCAGTCCCTGGGTCAGGAAGTTCCCCTGGAGGAGGGCTTGACAACCCACTCAGTATTCCTGCCTGGAGAATCACATGGACAGAGGAGCCTGGTAGGCTATGGTACATGGGGTCACAAAGAGTTGGACATGACTGAAGTGACTTAGTGCATGCATGGCTGTGTTCTGGTAAGAGCCCTCTTCCTGTTTCATTGCTGGCACTCTCATATGAGGAAAGGGATGGGGGATCTCTGAGGTCTTTTTTATAAGGACTCTAATCCCATTCATGAAGGCTCTATCCCCAAGATCTAAGCATTAATTAAAGGTGTCATATCAGTATACCATCATCTTTTGAGATTAGGATTTCAGCATATTAATTTTGGGGCAAACAAACATTCAAATCATAGTGCAAAGTAAGCCTATTCATTCATTTTTTATTTACTGAGTGCAACTATACAATAAACTCTATGCTAGAACTGGAAATTTTTTAAAAACAAAACATACAGTTCTTAATTTGGGGGGGAAATGTCATGACAAAGGGCTTGAAAAGGAATGTGAATTGGACCACACCAACATATCCACTACTCCTCCATCATCTCTACACATCCACACCACCCAGTCTTCAGGTATCTTTGTTAGCAACTCCCTCTGCTCAGGCCCATTTCTTTACATGGACCCTACCATCCACCAGAAAACTGAAACTTCTCCGTCTCTCTATCTCTGTCTGTCTCTGTTTCTGTCTCTCTGACTCACTCTCTCACATACACATATTAGATTTTGGAATATAATACTATAATGTTAAGGGAACCAGTTAAAAGAAAACAGAAAATGGGAAAAAAAGGAAAATAATGTACCTTTACTTCTTGTCAATTCCCCAGTATTACTAGGAAAAATAGAAATAGAAATATGCGTGTACATACGCAGGCATATGTAATCTTAAAAAAAAAACCCATTGAAGGTGCTTCGAGCAGTATTGGTACATAAGAGAGTTGACACGCAACATTTTTTTTTTTTTTTGAAAGCACAAGGGAGCCACTGATGAAAAGCCTCCTTCTCAAGACTCATTTCCAATACCCTTTTTTGGAACCATCCAAATATACTAGCTCCTGATTGACTGTAGCCCTGTCTTAAGCTGCTGGAACTACTCCCACTTCTACTATCAAAAATAAGCTGGGGAAGAGGAGAAGGGTCATTTAAATACCTCCATCCTACTGGAGAAGGGTCATTTAAATACCTCCATCCTACTGGAGAAGGGTCATTTAAATACCTCCATCCTACTGGAGAGTAGGAGGGATTGCTGTTTAACTCCAAAACATTTTGCCATAGACACAATGTTTACACAACACAGCTGCTGGGATGGCTCTGATGACAGGAACTTATTAAGGCCTTTGGGGGATGATGAGATTTGTTGAAATCATGATGTCTGTTGGCTAACCTTGATTGATGTGCCATCATCAGTCCTAGGCTTCAGGCATACTATGGCTTACACAAGTTTTCTGGGCTGAACTGCAAGCTTATCCCTGCTATTAAAAACAAATCAATCCCTTGTTTAAAAGTTTTTGATGTCTTCTATAGCCTGAAAAATAAAATTCCCTAAAATTTAAGCTCCTTAACAATGTATACAAAGCTTCTTATGATTTGGCTTCTGTCTCCACAACTCTCCCTTCTGGAAACAAATCATCCCTACCCAGTCCTCATAAGCTGTTTCTTTTCCCACTTTACTTCTCTGCTTAGAATACCTAATCTGCCCTTTAAACGGAGAAGGTGATGGCACCCCACTCCAGTACTCTTGCCTGGAAAATCCCATGGATGGGGGAGCCTGGTAGGCTGCAGTCCATGGGGTTGTGAAGAGTCGGACACGACTGAGTGACTTCACTTTCACTTTTCACTTTCACTTTTCACTTTCCTGCATTGGAGAAGGAAATGGCAACCCACTCCAGTGTTCTTGCTTGGAGAATCCCAGGGACAGGGGAGCCTGGTGGGCTGCCGTCTATGGGGTCACACAGAGTTGGACACGACTGAAGCGACTTAGCAGCAGCAGCAGCCCTTTAAAACTCCTGCTTATCTTTAACACTCATCACAGGCACCACCTCCTCCCTGAAGTCTTACTTGATAACTTCCCCATCCCCATTTAAATTGTTCTTTATAAAGCTCGTGAAGATCCCCTGGAGGAGGAAATGGCAACCCACTCCAGTATTCCATGGAGCATGGAAAGCTACAGTCCAGGTAGTCACATGAGTCAGACGTGACTTAACGACTGGGCACACACACACGCAAGTCCGATATTCTGATATTAATCTCTTTTATATATATATATATATATGTGTGTGTGTGTGTGTGTGTGTGTGTGTGGTTTTCCTATACCACCAAGCAATTCTCCTACATCAACTGGGTGTCTTACAATTCAATTCAGTTCTAACACCATCTACCCTGAGACAGCACCAGATTACACAGTTTAAAGGCTTGGTCCCACAAGATTGTACTCCACTTCATATGCCAATTGAAAGCCTTGGTGTTTTACTTGTGTTTTTGACTGACTGGCTGTAAATCAGAGGTTTCTATGACTTCCTCTTTGTGTTTATTAGTTTGCAAGAGTGGCTCACAGAACTCAAGAAACCCATTTATTCACTAGATTATCAATGTATTACAAAGCATATTAAAAGATGCACATCAACAGCCAGATGAAGAGATATACAGGGAAAAGTCTTGAACATAGGAGCTTCTGTCCTCATGGATTTTGGGGCCTGTCTGATAGCCATGGAAACATTCTGATTCTCCAACCAGGAAGCTTTCAGAATCCCATCCTTTTTAGGTTTTCATGGCGACTTCCTTACATAGGCATGATTGATTAAATCATTGATCACTGATTTAACCTCCACTCCTCTGAACTCCTGGGACTGAAATGTCCAATCTACTAATCACATGGGTGCTTTTCCTACCAACCAATCCCATCCTTAGATACAAAAGCAACTTGATAAGCACTCCTTTGTAGTTCTTATCATGGAGTATATTCCCAGAGTTTTAGGTGGTCTTGCAGAAACATGGACAAAACCAAATGTGTGTGTGTGTGTGTGTGTGTGTGTGTGTATGTGTGTGTGCACACGCACACACACACGCAGGCACTCAGGTGTGTCCAACTCTTTGTGACCCTATGGACTCTAGCTCACCAGGCTTCTCTGTTCATGAGTTGCCATTTCCTTCTTCATGGGATCTTTCCAACCTAGGGATCGAACCCAAGTCTCTTGCATCTCCTGCATTGGCAGGAGAATTCTTTACCACTAGCACCACCTGGGAAGTCCGAATCTATATACTTGTTATAAACTGCAGTGTCACAACAGGTATCTGTCACTGACAGATGTCTTACAATGAGAATAAGATTATGCTTATGTATGTTTTCAGCTGAATGCAAAATTTTATCCTTCAAAAGTAAGTCATTTTTAAAATTTACTTCAGAGTGGGGAATGAAAAGGTATATGTGTATGGGAGTCATGCTGCTGCTGCTGCTGCTGCTGCTGCGTCGCGTCAGTCGTGTCCGACTCTGTGACCCCATAGACGGCAGCCCACCAGGCTCCCCTGTCCCTGGGATTCTCCAAGCAAGAACACTGGAGTGGGTTGCCATTTCCTTCTCCAATGCATGAAAAGTGAAAGTGAAGTTGCTCAGTCGAGTCCAACTCCTAGTGACCCCATGGACTGCAGCCTACCAGGCTCCCCCATCCATGGGATTTTCCAGGCAAGAGTACTGGAGTGGGGTGCCATTGCCTTCTCCAGTATGGGAGTCATAGTAGGATTTAATTTAGTAATGAACATAGTAAAAATTTTATTTAGTACTAGCTTGTTTACACTGTTGTTCTCAATGTTTTACAAGGAAAAATAATAAATACTACCATTTATTGAATATATGCTATATGCCAAATGCCTGGATAAACTTATTGCTTTATATGTTGTGAGCATGAAATCTAGGGAAAATGTGAAGATATTTCCGATACAGAAGCATATTTTTTGCTTAATGTGATAGCTAATAAAGATCAAAAGGGGTGGTGCGTCCCACAAAGTAAACCAGGTTCCAAAAATTCAGGAGAGATCTCTTCAAAACTGTTAACTTTTCTTACATCACAAAACTGTAAGCATTTAAAATCTTCATAAGACTTGATAATCATTACCAAAGTAGCAGTTTCCCAGAACAATATTGTATTCTGAGCTGAGTATTTATATAACTAATTCTTGAAAAATACCTCCAAAAATTCTCTCATTTTTTGTTTGACTTTATGTTAAATTATTTATTTTCCAAGTCCAAAATAAATGCTAGAATTCATCCTTTGGATATGAAACCAGTATGGCTCACCCATGGTTGATTTGTTCCTTGGATTTATTTGGTAATCCAGTAACTGGGTTTTTCACTTTTCACTTGACTTAAGGAAGAGTGAACTCAATATTTTATTCACTATTTCTGTTCAGATCACTTCAACTGGGAAGGATGCATGTGCTTACTCTCTCAGCCTGTCCAACTTTTTGCAACCCTATGGACTGTAGCCTGCCTGGCTCCTCTGTCCATGGGATTTCCCAGGCAAGAATACTGGAGTGGGTTGTTATTTCCTCCTCCAGCGGATCTTCCCCACCCAGGGATTGAACTTCTGACTCTGGTGTCTCCTGCACTGGCAGGCAGATTCTTTACCACTGTGCTACCTGGAAAGCCCCAATTGGGAAGGATAGGTCTTAGTAAAATGCCTACACTGACCTTTCATAGGATTGAGCCTTAGAACCCTTGAACTCCGTGGCACTATTCTCTGTACACTGTGTTGTCAAGTGGGTGCTCTGCTCAGAAAATTAAAAACAAAATTCTTTCTTCCTGGAGTGCCAAATATTTCTCCATTATGAAATTTCCACAAAATTCCATGGAAAGTCTCTCCTGTAAAATGAGACTCCATACTTCAGCACAGCTGCAGTACCTGGCAACTTCCCTAGCCCTGGGACACTCATAAAGCAAACAACAACTATCCTGGCTGTGGAAACCGTGAACAAGTTCTGGAAATGGCGGTGTAACAGAGCTCTCACCCCAGAATGGGAAGAACACATCGATACATCGACTTTATTACCTGTGTAGTCTCCACGATTGGCATGCTACTTAAAGGGCAATCAGAACAGTCATTTATTACAGGAGAGCCACGTGCCTTGATAGAAGCAATTGGTTTTTGTTTTCCTTTGCTATAATCCTTGACCCTCTCAGCAAGCCTGACTAAGCCACACTAATTGAAGAAATCACGAGTGTGTGCTTAGAGAGTGTGAGAATTCAGTCAGCAAAGATGGGCCCAAGTGTTCCCTAAGAGTCTTTCTTCCTTTCACTTCCTAGGAGAGCAATATGCCATCTTGTGAACTAGAAACGCCCCTGACCGGCACTGAAAATTAAAGATGAATGTTCTGCGTATCAACTGCAATACAAATCACTCTGTTATCCTCTTGAGTTTGCAGAGAAGATAACTCTTACTTCATTTGCTATGGGGCGGTGTATCTTTCTGGCATCTTCCACAGTACTGTGCTATTCTGGACTGTGTCCAGAGTCAACAGCTGAGCAGCATGATGTAGCCTATGATTCAAAGGCCCAGGGCAAAAGGGAAATAATTCCCCAGTGCCACGATGTATTATCTTGCTTTTTACATAAATAAATCAACGTTCTCTGAAAGATATTTGACTGTGTAGGTAGTAAATTTAAGAAGTTTGCTTCATGTGAAGATGAAATGAGTGATATTGTGTCCTTTAAAAAATTGGTCACCGTTGAGAGAAAAACCACACATGTCAGAAATTATTTTTAAGATATGTGTTTTGGAGAAAAAAAACATCACCCTTATCAGAATGTCAGGTTCTCCCACAATGGATTATTTTTTTCCACATTTTTAAAAATTATTCTAAAAATATAACTGCTTTAGAGAGGAAAAATTCACACACACACACACACACACACTTGCATTTTCCTAAGTACTAGATATTTCATTCACAGACCTTAGTAAACAGGTTTAAAGATGTACTTAGAAGTAACCTTTTAATGCATTTAAAATGAATGTTAACCTGTGACATACAAACCTACAGCAGTCCAGGTTTCTAGCTGTGCACTGGAAAATTCATGTTGGATTAGACAAGGTAGATATAACCCAATTCATGATAGTTAAGCAGACTTGACATTTAGTGTTGGAAACATATAGGATCTGTTGCTACTAGTTAGTCTAGAAAGAAGAAAATGTGTCTTGGGTCCACTTTTCAAATTATGAAGTACCATAAATTTTTTGGCATTCTGAAGATGCTCCCTTTCTAATTTGGAAAGGTTTAGAAAACTCACTTTATGGTCAAGTGTGCTCAATAGGATCTAGAGCAAGGCATCTCAATATTGGCACTTTTAATGTCTGGGAGCAGAGCATTTTGTTGTTGTGGCTGTAGTCTGTGCTTTGTGGTACTCACCAGTCTCCCTTGCCTCTACTTACTAGGTGCCAATAGCACCCGTCAGTTATGACAATCCAAAATGTTTCCAAAATTTATCCAATGCTCTGGAAGGGGAGGGGCAAAATCATTCCTGGCAGAGAATTTCAACTCTAGAGGAAGGAAAATGGGGTTTGTGACCTCACAAAACCTGTGGAGCCCTTCTCCATCCTTTCATGGAATAATCTCTGCCAGGTTGGCTTTGCTGACTCAGTGTTGAAAAGACTTTTCCTCTTATCTTCTTTGTGGTTACTGTGCCTCTTCTCTTCATCTTCTTTCAAGTCACATAACAAGTCCAATACTGTTTAACTCTAGACCCCTATTTTCTACTTCTCTTTTCTTCCACTAGGTAATTTCATCCAGGACTATAGCTTCTTAATACTGCTTTTCTTCTAATTCAGACTTTTCTAAGCTCCATGTTTCCACCTATCTTCTGGCAATTGCTCACTGATACTTGAAACTTACTGTAAGTAAGGTCCACATACCTAAAAATGACCTCATTTCTCCAAGTCCCTTCATGCTTCCTGTTCCTTTAACTAGTATTGCCCTTACCAGCTTCCAGCTGTCCCAGGTTTTCAAATAGGGAGTTGTCTCTTCCTTATAGCCAATACACAAACATACACTCATAAATTTACTTATACATCCTGTCTAGTCATTTCTACCTCGGAAAGTCTTCTTATACTGACACTCTGTTTCAGGGATCTGGTCAGGATCTATTATTCTAAGCTGGGTTATCACTGCTACTTCCCTCAAATTTAATGATATTTCACCAATTGCCTCACTGTCATTTCCTGCCTCTCTTTTGTCTACTTCTTTAAGAGGATCCTTTCTAAAGTCTAATTTCTACTATCTCATTTCCTTCCCCAAACTAAACTAGTTGCTCCCTTGTTGCTTGACTATTAAGACCTCCATGATCTGGTAGTCCAAATCTTCTAATTCTCTTCTCAGTATTTCTTCTCCAGTTATAATATCAAAACTGCAAGTGTTCCTTGAAGATACCTTTGTTTTTTTTTGTTTGTTTGTTTTGCTTTTTTGTCTTTCCTCAAGCACTTTTCTTTTGCAAAAGTTTTTTTTCCCTCTCTGCTCCTATGATCCTATCTAAGCATCAAGATTCATGTCTGGATAGGGTCTTTTGTGTATTAACAGCCAGTTCTCCCTGCAAATAAAAGCTGTACTTTCCTTTATCACAACCTGGTGTCAGTGGATTTCTTAGGGGAAGCACACTGATTGAAACTGCCCACCCTGGCCAGGCACCATAGTAACCATTTGCATGAGTTGTTTTATGACAGGAGATCCTGATAAGGAATATGGAACTAATAAGCCACCACCAACAGGAGGAGTTCAGGAAAGGTCGAAAGGAGACACTGTGTGTCCGTCCACTTCCCAGAATCCCTCTCGCCAGCATCCATCTTGGCTGAGCAATGCGTGCGCCACCAGGAAAGACTCTGAATTACAACGATTGGCCAAAGACCACCCGGAAACTAACCCTATCACCATAAAACCTGAGACTGTGAGCCACACAGCAGAGCAGTTCTCCTGGGTTCCCTTACCCTACTGCTCTCCACCCGGGTGCCCTTCCCCCAAAAAATCTCTTGCTTTGTCAGCACATGTGTCTCCTCGGACAATTCATTTCCCAGTGTCAGACAAGAGCCCAGTTTCGGGCCCTGAAAGGGGTCTGCCTTCCTGCAAGAGACTGACTTTACTGTGCTTTGGGCAAACAAACCCAAGTTTGATTCAGTAACAGTGGTTTTTGTCACTGCGATAGTGGACCAGTCAGTTATCCTCTTGTCATTCCTAACGATTACTGAGCTTTTTTCTCTTTCACTGTCTTACACAACTTTTGTATCTTTATTGAATTAGAGTTGAAACACTACTTTCAAATAGAGTAACTTCATCAGTCATGAAATAGCCAATTTTATAATTAATTTTATTAATGGACTTAGGAGAATGAGGGTGCCTAACAATATCATGTATGGAAACATACTTATAAAGAGTCAAAATACATTGCTTTCTGTTTCTTTGAAGTACAAAGATTGATTAAAAAGCAAAACAAACACTCATAATCCGATGAATTAGGTATTATTGTTATGGCTGAATGGGATAGATTTTTCCTTTATTTACACATTTTTCAAGACACAAAAATATTTTATGGTATGTTTCGTTAGACAAAATTTTGTTTTGAAAAATATTCAATTGATATTACTACTTAAGGCATTGGACAATTGGATTATTCACAAAATTATGAATCAAATCTTATTTTATGATTCAGACATATATATGTGTGTGTGTGTGTGTGTGTGTGGTGGTGTGGTGATGTTGGTTTAGTCATTAAGTCCTGTCTGACTCTTGAGACCCTGGACTGTAACCCACCAGGCTCCTCTGTCCATGGGATTTCCCAGGCAAGAATACTGGAGTGGGTTGCCATTTCCTTATCTAGTACATATTTATAGTGATGTTAAGAATAAAAATTATAATAGCAAATATTTACCAAGCATTTACTTTATACCAGACACCGGTAGACATTGTTAAACTTGAGAGTTAGTCTCTCAAATTTAGGTGTTAAATCGTTCAATCCACACAATCACTCTATGGGATAAGCACTTCAAATTCCTCCCCCCGTCCCCTCTTTTTTTTTCAGTTGAGGAGAGTCTCAAGAAGATTCAGAGAGAAAGTTACACAGATATATTTGTGTTCACTCTTGACATATGTTTGTAAGTGCTCTTTTGTGTTCTTTGTAAGTATAAACATACACACACGCATTAACACCATCGTGTCAACTTTTCTGAAGGAAAGACATACCACTATTTAACTAGCATATTTTCTTCTTTGTTTTACAATAGATAAAATCCAGCTCCTGCCTTAGTTGTCTTGCCTACAATGCCCATTTTTCTTCAGGAATTGTCTTTGAGTTGAATGTTCTAGCTGAGAGGCTTACTGTTAAAACAGTTCCCACAACCACCAGTACATTAGCTCCAACTGCTGCTGTAGCCATTGCCATTTCCAGTTCTCCCAGGAGAATTCAGTTGAAAAAAGGAAACTGTTCGTGCTAAGTGTGTGCCAGGTTTGAATGTAATCTCAAACACATTCTCGCTGAGCTTAGAAATGAGAATATCTTCTGTATTTTTCAATGGGCAAAATAATAAGTTATAGAGTACAAAAGCCGAGCACATTACACTAAAAACAGTGGTTTCATAAAAATGCACACTTATTGAGAACAGAAAAGATTTCATTTGGAACATTAGTTTTGAAACTAGACTCTTCTTTCTTAAGTTTAAGTACTAAGAAGCCAAAGGGGCAAAAATCTAATTTAGTTACTGAACCCTGACTTTTTCCAGATTGCTCTAAATTCAACCAAGGAGTTTGGGTTAATTCAAAAAGAGGATTTTAATAGACTTCAGTTTTATCTTAACATTTCCTCTCTTATCTCAAAGTCATACATGTGAATACGTATGTACATGCACATACATATTTGTCTATATTCTTACTTCAGTTCTATGGAAAGTTGATTTCAAAGTCACAAGAAGAGCTTCAGGAGGATCCTAAGCCAATAGAACTGGGAGTCATGCAAGTCTTTGGAAATTACATCCTTTATCTTTTAAATGTGGTGTTATTGCTTCTGAATGAGAGTTAAAGGCTGAAACCTGCTGCTAAATAACTCTGCTCAATATGTTTGTAGGTGCAGCTTAAAGGAATCCAAGGGATTTCCTCCTGGTTTTTGTGCAAGTCATAATGCTTCACAGTCAATATGGTGAAGTCTGACACATTCCATAGAGAGGGGATGCTGCAATGCGAGCTTGAGCACAATGGGAAAGGTATAATTAGGTAGTGGAATCAGAATAACTGAAAAAATATGAAATGTAAAATAATAAAAGTAAAGCAGAAAATGGTGCATAAAGATTCTGGGAAAAGATTAAAACTAAATAAAAGACATCTTAATAATACCCAGCAAAACCACAACCTCCTGGAATTTTACATCAGAAATATTATAGCAGAGTAAACCCAAATATAAATGACTTCAATAACAATTTCAGAATCCCACAAAAAATCCATCCACGTTTCCATTTATCCACTTATCGGTGTAATTGGTAAACCAAATACAGTATTGTGCCTCTCTGACCATCTGAGACACCAGAAGTCATATTTTTCTAAATCACAAAGGTACTATTAAAAGCAATATTGAAAAATTTAATGAGATGGGATAATGCAAAGAGCCCGTCTTTGTAAATGATTAAGTGACTGTTATGTTTTTATTGGGTTTAGTGATTCTGGTATGTATATTATTATAGTGGTGTGTAAAAGTGATATGAAAGGAATTACTTTCTTCTAAGGTAATTTCACCCTTTTATTTCTGAACAAAATGTGAAACACTTTGTTTTACAACTCTTACCAGTCTCTCACATATTTTTCTTTGTGTTCTACATTCTTCTTTTCTTAAAGTTCCAAACTTAAGGGAGTTGATAAATGAATGCTCATGGCTGGGAAGTACAACTAAATTTGAGAGATATTAAAATACAGTATTAAATCATTGCAATGAATTGTACTTCTTAACATAACCCCAGGAATCAGACATATGTAGCTGTGGAAAATTGATAGCACTGCTGGTCTGAATATTTGAACCATTCCCATATCCACACCCTGTGTCTTTTCTCTGCAAAGAGTTGAGGTCTATTTGCCCATTCCTTGAATCTGAGCATAAATGGATGATTTGCTTTAGTCAAAAGGATGTCAGCAGGCTTCATATAAGCAAAGGTACCAAAAACTACTCTTGCATTTCTACTTAATCCCTTGGAAGACTGCCATATCAGGAGATGTAGAGGAGGATGAGAGACCCAGTAGGGTTCAGTTCAGTTCAGTCTCTCAGTCCTGTCCGACTCTTTGCGACCCCATGAATCACAGCACGCCAGGCCTCCCTGTCCATCACTAACTCCCGGAGTTCACCCAGACTCACATCCATTGAGTCAGTGATGTCATCCAGCCATCTCATCCTCTGTCGTCCCCTTCTCCTCCTGCCCCCAATCCCTCCCAGCATCAGAGTCTTTTCCAATGAGTCAACTCTTCGCATGAGGTGGCCAAAGTACTGGAGTTTCAGCTTTAGCATCATTCCTTCCAAAGAAATCCCAGGGCTGATCTCCTTCAAAATGGACTGGTTGGGTCTCCTTGCAGTCCAAGGGACTCTCAAGAGTCTTCTCCTACACCACAGTTCAAAAGCATCAATTCTTCAGTGCTCAGCCTTCTTCACAGTCCAACTCTCACATCCATACATGACCACAGGAAAAACCATAGCCTTGACTAGACAGACCTTTGTTGGCAAAGTAATGTCTCTGCTTTTGAGTATGCTCTCTAGGTTGGTCATAACTTTCCTTCCAAGGAGTAAGCGTCTTTTAATTTCATGGCTGCAGTCACCATCTGCAGTGATTTTGGAGCCCAGAAAAATAAAGTCTGACACTGTTTCCACTGTTTCCCCATCTATTTCCCATGAAGTGATGGGACCAGATTCCATGATCTTCATTTTCTGCATGTTGAGCTTTAAGCCAACTTTTTCACTCTCCACTTTCACTTTCATCAAGAGGCTTTTGAGTTCCTCTTCACTTTC
>NW_011494711.1:497311-501373 GCF_000754665.1 Bison bison bison | reverse complement strand
CAGGTCAGGTGGTCTGGTATTCCCATCTCTTTCAGAATTTTCCACAGTTTATTGTGATCCACACAGTCAAAGGCTTTGGCATTGTCAATAAAGCAGAAATAGATGTTTTTCTGGAACTCTCTTGCTTTTTCCATGATCCAGCGGATGTTGGCAATTTGATCTCTGGTTCCTCTGCCTTCTCTGAAACCAGCTTGAACATCAGAAACTTCATGGTTCACATATTGTTGAAGCCTGGCTTGGAGAATTTTGAGCATGACTTTACTAGAGTGTGAGATGAGTGCAATTGTGCAGTAGTTTGAGCATTCTTTGGCAATGCCTGTCTTTGGGATTGGAATGAAAACTGACCTTTTCCAGTCCTGTGGCCACTGCTGAGTTTTCCAAATTTGCTGGCATATTGAGTGCAGCACTTTCACAGCATCATCTTTCAGGATTTGAAATAGCTCAACTGGAATGCCATTACCTCCACTAGCTTTGTAGAGTTTAGTTATTAATGTTTATGTCCTCTCCAAGATCAAGCAGTCCTTAGACTACTAAACAGCTGAACAGAGACCCATATAAGAATACCAGCAGAGTCCTGCAGATATCAGAAGAGATGAACAGAATTTCTAGCCTATCTATAGACATGTAAGAAACAACAAATAATTGTATTGAGCTACTAAAGTTTTGGGATGCTTGTTAAACAGCAATAGCTAACTTGTACAATATTTCAAAGATTTATATTCTGCATCTTTAAAAACATCTTTTGGAACTTCAGTGAGGAATAGATCTGGGCATGTGTCAGATACTACTTTAATAACATTTTAAAGTAACATATTTTATCATCCTCAGAGTATATTAAAATTAACATTTTAGAATTAGAAAACTGAGAAAGATAAAGATTAAGTAATTCCTGCAATATCGCACATATGTCTGGCTAGCAATCAGGAATTTGGCTTCAGAGAATTGGATTCTAGCTACTAAACCATAGTAAATAAGAGTACCACCATTCTGGTATTACCTTTTTCAGGCATAGACTAAAACTACTGCTTCTTTTATTTGTCAGAATTATCTTCCATGAGAGATCATTTTTCTATTACTTTAATATTTTTATGTAAGGCATTGAGACAAATCCATTGGATTGTTTCCTAGGATCAAAAACAAGCTGATAAATGGATAAATCTCATTTTTAAAAATTGGCCTAAGTATCTAATGAGTATGGTCTACCTTTCTACTCCAGCATCCTATGAATATGAATTCTTATCAATATATCAAAACATAAATATTTGATCATTATTGAGAATGGATTTCAGATCTAAGCAATATGATTTCCTCTGCTCCCAGTTTCTGTTTTTTGTTTAATTGCTTTTGAGAAGACAGCTTAAGCAAGTATCCTATAATATACTAGGTAAGAATCCCCCAGTTGACAGAATCCACTGGCCATGTAGCAGTGAAGCTAGAGAAACATCCATATGGGAATGTAATGGGAAATCCTGACACCTGACTTACTCCACCTGTTCACCCTGACTCATTTCAGACACAGCTGAGGTGATTAACAGAATATCATGTCCACTTCCTGTGTAGGGTCTATTTCATGGCTCCAGGGATTTCCCCTTTCTTGGATTATTTCCAAATGTGTTAGGGAAGATATATACTTAAACCTATGGTATCACTAGGGAAGCCTGAAGAAAATATCAAAAATAGCTGAGAGAGTAAAGAAAATATTGGAAACAACTGGGGGAGAGGAAGAGACCTGCATTTTAAAATATGAAATAAAAAGTGTGCACTTTAGGAAGAGACCAGTTTTATGTGTAGAGCTGAGTCAGACCTTCAGAGTCAAATGACAGTTGATCATTCCCTCCTACTCACTGCAGTGTGGAATATGAGAGCAAAGGGACCCTCATTGGATTTAAAGGGCAATAAATACAGACCAAATAAAAAGAAATATTTTCTCACACAACGTATAGTTAACCTTCAGAATTTCTGTCTCAGGGGGTCATTTAATTAAATAATATACAAGATAGAATTAGGTAATTTTATGACCACTGATAACATTTTCAGTGCTACCAAGTGAATATGATAAAGGTCAATCAACCCTCATCTTTCAGGCATAAGATCATAGTCCATAGAAGATAATAAGATTTTCTTTCCAATTTCAAGTAACATTGGACCACCCAGTAAACCCCACTGACTTCCTTATGAGGAACAGGAGAGAAACTTGAAATAACCTTTCCTGTAATTGTGAAAAACTCACCTCCATTCAAAATATAGCATTGATGCCAAAAACATTAATGGCTGAATCCATATTGGCAAGATTCGGGGATAACTATTTTCTCTACTATGTTTTATACTGAAGTAAAGATTTATAGCAGAAAAATCTATGAAAGTGGTGAAAAATAAATTAGAGAAGTAAAGGTAGATGTGAACAGTTTCAATTATGCAATAAAAAAGTAGAGCTTCATAACCTACTGCTGCTCAAAGTTTTGCCTGTTTCTTGACTGCCAACTTTATTATTGAAATATGAAGAGACAATTTTTAAAGAGGAAAACGTAATGATATTGTATGCAATAGTCAGCTCAGGCTGCCATTAACAAAATATCATAGATTGAGTGGCTTAAACAAAAGGAAATTATTTTCTCACAGACCTGGAGCTTGGAAGTTCAGCATCAGGGTGCCAGAGTGGTCGGACTCTGAGGAGGTTCTCTTCCTGGCTTTCAGAATGCCACCTTCTCACTGTGTCTTCAGATCATAGAGAGAGGAGAGCAGGCTTTCAGGTGTCACTTCTTAAAAGGCCATCAATCCTATTTCCATCATGAGAATGCTGCCATCTTTCAGGTGTCTCTTCTTATGAGGTTATGAATCCTATCCCTTCATGAGAACCCCTGCCCTCCTGTGTGTGTGCGTGTTAGTCTCTCAGTCATGTCCGATTCTTTGCAACCCCTGTGGACTGTAGTTCGTCAGGCTCCTCTGCCCATGTGATTCTCCTGGCAAGAATACTGAAGTGGATTTCCATTCCCTTCCCAGGGGATCTTCCCCCTGACTCAGGGATAAAACCCTGCCTTGCAGGTAGATTCTTTAATGTCTAAACATAGTTACCTCTCAAGGGCCATATCTTCAAATACCATCAATGAGAGTTATGGATTGAACTTATGAATATTGGGGCACAATATTTAGTCCTTAGCACTGTATGTTTCGGAGAAGGCGATGGCACCCCACTCCAGTACTCTTGCCTGGAAAATCCCATGGACTGAAAATCCCATGGACTGAAAATCCCTAAAGCCTGAAAAAAAAAATCCATCTAGATTTGTGTTTTAAGTTTAGTTAAGGAAGTACATACATAGAACAACAGACTGATTCCAAATAGGAAAAGGAGTCCGTCAAGGCTGTATATTGTCACCCTGTTTATTTAACTTCTATGCAGAGTACATCATGAGAAACGCTGGACTGGAAGAAACACAAGCTGGAATCAAGAGTGCTGGGAGAAATATCAATAATCACAGATATGCAGATGATACCACCCTTATGGTAGAAAGTGAAGAGGAACTAAAAAGCCTCTTAAGTGAAAGTGGAGAGTGAAAAAGTTGGCTTAAAGCTCAACATTCAGGAAACGAAGATCATGGCATCTGGTCCCATCACTTCATGGGAAATAGATGGGGAAACAGTGGAAACAGTGTCAGACTTTATTTTGGGGGGCTCCAAAATCACCGCAGATGGTGACTGCAGCCATGAAATTAAAAGATGCTTACTCCTTGGAAGGAAAGTTATGACCAACCTAGATAGCATATTCAAAAGCAGAGACATTACTTTGCCCACAAAGGTTCATCTAGTCAAGGCTATGGTTTTTCCTGTGGTCATGTATGGATGTGAGAGTTGGACTGTGAAGAAGGCTGAGTGCCGAAGAATTGATGCTTTTGAACTGTGGTGTTGGAGAAGACTCTTGAGAGTTCCTTGGACTGCAAGGAGATCCAACCAGTCCATTCTGAAGGAAATCAGCCCTGGGATTTCTTTGGAAGGAATGATGCTAAAGCTGAAACTCCAGTACTTTGGCCACCTCATGTGAAGAGTTGACTCATTGGAAAAGACTCT
>NW_011494711.1:496409-497211 GCF_000754665.1 Bison bison bison | reverse complement strand
ACAGAGGATGAGATGGCTGGATGACATCACTGACTCGATGGATGTGAGTCTGAGTGAACTCCGGGAGTTGGTGATGGATAGGGAGGCCTGGCCTGCTGCAATTCATGGGGTTACAAAGAGTCGGACATGACTGACCGACTGATCTGATCTGATCTGATATACGAGTAAATGATCCTAAATAACGTAGGTGTACATCATAGAGCCTATAGTTAACACTGATATGTATACATAATAATTCGCTAAGTGGGTAGATCTTAAGTGTTCTTATTAGAAACATAATAATGAAAATAAATAAAAAGGATGATAGATGAAAATAAATAACATAAAGTGAGGGTATGACCAAAGTTTTGGGATCAGAGAGGTGAAAGAGGGAGTTAGAGAAAATTAGCATCTAGGTTCAGAGAGGGCAATGGCAACCCACTCCAGTACTTTTGCTTGGAGGATCCCATGACGGAGGAGCCTGGTAGGCTATAGTCCATGGGATTGCTAAAAGTCAGACACGACTGAGCAACTTCACTTTCACTTTTCACTTTCATACATTGGAGAAGGAAATGGCAACCCACTCCAGTGTTCTTGCCTGGAGAATCTGAGGGATGGGGGAGCCTGGTGGGCTGCTGTCTATGGGGTTACACAGAGTCGGACACAACTGAAGCGACTTAGCAGCAGCAGCAGCATCTAGGTTGGAGCTTAAAGTATGAGTAAGAACTTGTCAGACCTGAGTATTTCAGAGTTGTGGAGTTAACTGAAATTCCATAACCTGGCAAGGGGAAAGAATATGCCATATTCAGGTATGGACAATAAT
>NW_011494711.1:462109-496309 GCF_000754665.1 Bison bison bison | reverse complement strand
AGAGACACGACTGAGCAACTTCACTTTCACTTTTCACTTTCATACATTGGAGAAGGAAATGGCAACCCACTCCAGTGTTCTTGCCTGGAGAATCTGAGGGATGGGGGAGCCTGGTGGGCTGCTGTCTATGGGGTTACACAGAGTCGGACACAACTGAAGCGACTTAGCAGCAGCAGCAGCATCTAGGTTGGAGCTTAAAGTATGAGTAAGAACTTGTCAGACCTGAGTATTTCAGAGTTGTGGAGTTAACTGAAATTCCATAACCTGGCAAGGGGAAAGAATATGCCATATTCAGGTATGGACAATAATACAATGTGGCTGAATCGTATTGTGAGTGACAGGGAATGGATGATATTCATCTGAAAAGGAAGATTGAAATAAAATGTGAGCCCCTTAAAATGGGCTGGTTTCTGCAGCCCATTATAAAGTCACATTTCTAGACTAGAAGATCAGCAATAGAAAAGTACTGTTAGTAAAAGAGGAAAGCTGTTCATAACTGTCCTCCCATTTTCCACAAGTACTGAGGAATGTCCTGCAAAGTGACAGGTCTGCAACTTTCACTCCCCCAGAATTTTGCTACTGCATTGATAAGAAGAGAATCTGTGGCAGCTACACATTTTGGGTGCATCTACACAAAAAACTAAATGTGTTGTGGAGACATGATTACCAGCTGCTGGTAGTTAGGCTTCATACAATTGTTGAAAATGAAGATTGTTGGAAGTAAGTCATATTAAGAGGGGAAGTGACCAAATTGAATCAAATCGAATGGACATGGGCGACTGAAAATTCCTTCTGATTCACATTTATACCCTATTCACACTGCCAATAAATTGGTTCTTTGCCAGATGCTAGATTTATACATCTGTCAAGTCACATGCTGGGTAGGGCATTCTTGGTTATTTTGAAGGTTCATTACAAGGTCTGACGAAAAGAAAGGTAAATATTTGAAGTCTTATAGTTCAAATGACTAGATAAAAATTGATTCACATTATGAGTCCTCAGAAAGAATATCAAACATGAGAGCTTTGTATTATAGATGTGGCTTGAGTCATATGTATGTTTATTACTATTTTTATTGATGAAATAATTTGTAATTTTTCTCCTTACTGCAGTAAACTTGATTATAATTACTGGAACCAACACAACAGAATAGATAATTAAAATTTTGTATATGTTTCTCTTCACATTAAAGCATAAAACAGAAAAGTAAGTGAAACGGAGGTATTATCATTCTTTGTTTCACATTTGTATCTTTAAAGAAAGAAATTCTGTTGTTTTAAAGAATGAACAATTTTAAACTATGAGAATATCAATGTTAAGAGAGTCATCCAAAGAAAACCATGACATTTCATCATCTTTTGTTCTTTTTACTCAGCCCATCTTTTTAAAGCTGTGGGTTTATTTTTTTTGTTATACTCAAATAAGCAAAAGCACTCTAGAACTATGTGTTTAAATAAAGCTTTGGCCATTTGGTCTATAATTTATACATATTTTTTCCTGTATCAAATAAGCACCATCTGCATCCTTAACTTACTGCTATAGTTTTCTGTAGGAAACACATATATCCATTTACCCTGGATTACCTATTTACGTATTTTTTAAAAATCTGTACCTTCATCATATTTAGCTCCATCATATAAATGTAAGTTTTCATGTTTCTAAAACTGTAGAGCATGGTTCTAAAAGATTGAAATTTAAAATGTCTAAAAATATCAAACAAAACAAAAATATTAAAGTCCTATTATGAAGCAGAAATCATATCTCACAGAGGATGTTTTATGTGCAATCTTATTCAATGATTTTTGAAGAGACTCAGCTCTAATTCTACTTTCTGATTGTTGCCATACTTACCATAAGCAAAAATTTTGCAATGCTAACTGTAAAGGAATTTAGGGGTGCTTATAGGAAACTCACTTGTTACCCCTTTTAAGCATCAAATTGGAATTTATAGTGTCTATAATCATTCTCTTTTGACTGCTTGCTTCTCTTTTTCCTATTTAAATTGTAAATTCTATTAAAGAACACAATAAGGTTATGTAATGGAATTTAAACACATTTTATTGCAGCAATATAAGTTCCATGTACAGTTTTAACCAATATGGCTGTATTTAATAATTTTATATTACAAGCATAATTGTGGTATCAAATTAGTAATTTTCACAAAGTACTTGCATTAGAAATTTGTATGATACAATATATTTCAATTCTCAGTTGCACAGGAAGATAGCCATTTGTTTAATAGGAGGACTGGGGATACAGTTTATACCCTTAGATCTGATTGTCATGCTTTATACAAAGCCTAGACTCCTAGTCATAGAATTTTAGAGTTTGAGGAGACCTTAGAGATCAAACAGTTCAACGACTTCATTTTATGGAGAAGAAAATAGAAGTTAAAGGAAATTATTTAACTTAAAGTAACACAGAATGTTTGTGAAAAAACTGGAATGAAAACTACTTTTTAACTTTTTCAGGACCATGAAAGGAGGTTGGTGCAAAAGAAACAGATTTGGAAATCTCATCACAGAAACGGTGCTCAAAGCCACTGGATTGGACTCAGTCACTAAGGGCTTGAAGAAAGGGAGCATCATGACCAGGAGTTGTTAAACGGAAGAGGAAGAACCAGGAAGGAAGGTTGCAGAGGAGCATCTGGTAGAATGACAATAAAACTGAGAGAATGTAAGATCACTGAATTCAAGAAAAGAAAGAAGGGTTGCCATCCAACGCTGCTGAGACATCAATTAACAAACCCCAGCGTAAGTGACCATCAGGTTTAGTAACATGGAAATCACTGACAACTGAGCTTGGATAGGGTGATTAGAACCAAAGCCTTTTTTATCTGAGCGGATATAGCTGATAAAGTGACTGGAGACATTAAGCTCGGCGTGTTTTTCTATGATGGCAGTAGCTGAGGGTCAAGGAGAGTAAACGCATTAAGCTCCTTCTTCAAATTTGTACTCCCAGTAACACAACCAACACCAACAAATATTAAATTGCTGTAGGAAATTGGCCTGGCATATTCTATAGGCACAGCACTTTGTTTTGGGATTAGAGTGAAAGTATTAGTTAATCACCCATCCTAGAATGAAATGTGTGCTAACTTTACAAACTACTATGGAATCCCTGGGGATTAAGGATAAAGCTACATCCTCCATTCTGGTCATAAGCAAGAGTCCTAGCCAAACCCTCAGAAAATAATCAGCATTTCTCTCCACAAAACTGTCACTAAGACACTCCATATCTGAAGCAGTCCACCTTAAAAACTTGTTTCTTTTCACAGGAGCTCATCAATATCTGCACAGCCTCGAAGGCAGCTAGGAGGCCCCTCCATTAATGAAATGTTAATGACTGAATTAGACCTGTAATAACTGAAGTAGGGGCACTGCTGTGAGTCCATTAGCATCCCCAGACCCTGCTGAGGAACAAGTAAACACTACACACAATGAGAAAACTTTCCTGCACAAGAGTTAGAAGGGTTACACAGGTGTTTTCACATGGAAAATGACATTTCCCTGAAACAGGATTAGTTTATTTAGGAAAGCTAATCCCAGTCACTATATTTCTTCAGACAAAAATAAAGACTATAAGATGGATGATGTACTTATTCATAAGTGTTTTGATTTTTTAAATTCCAATATTGCACAATTGTTTTCACAAAACTTTTTAGGATAATTTACATTTGTCAGGTGCCAATTATTCCCAAGAACTATGACCCTTATTTTCCTCTTGCCTGGTTCTTATAATGGTTTGCTTTTGTTTTCTTATATTTCCTTCTTTTCAACTATTTATTGTTTTTATGCTTCAAGTAAATCCTACAGTCTTTGCCATACCATCTATCCATGTTTAAAAAGAGGGAAAGCATCAGAAGATTTAGGACACTTTTTTTAGCCTTGATTAATATAAAATGATTGTGGAATTCACTCCTGAGATATAAATATAAATCATATAGCATATGAAGTGAAAGCTGTTATGTATTAGCATCTAGCTCAATTCAATAATATATGGTTCTTGTAATAAGCTTGAAGATTTACCATTTTTATTTAAACATATATTGTAATTCAATAATACTTGAATTGTAGCAACTTGATGGGAGGTAAAAGTAATTGCTATCTCAAGTTATTACAGAAGACGGAATAGCGAAGGCTAATTCTATTAGATTTCTTTATAGTGTCTACTGTGGGGCTTATTATTTTCCCATATTCATATTTAGATCTCTAAACACAGTTAAAAATAATGTATATGTGGTCTGAGGATTGGACCTTAGGGTTTACTAGACGTGTACTTTAAAAATACACATAAAAAAGTTACAAACAATCAGTATCATGTTATTGGGTTCATTACACAAGATATTGTATATCAAATAAAGTAGTTCAATAATATGTATTACATTTGTGTTTAACCTCAAACATCATTCCAGGTCCTCAGTTCTAGATTTACTGTTAACTAGTTGTATGGCACTAGACAAATCCTTTAACCTTTCAGGGATTTTTTTAATCTTATAAAAAGTTTTATAAAGGATAAGAACTATAAATATTTAAACTTTAAATTTATATAAACTTAAAATTTATATAATTATGGCTTTTGATATATTAAACACTCAAAGGTGGAAATTGGAGATGAGAGAGTGAATTTAAAAGGTACATTACAAATCCATCAGCAAAGTCTGTCCACAAAAAAAGAAAAGTTTTATCAGGGGAACCCAAATTCACAGGAAAAAAACAGAGTCTACATGAGCACAAAATAAATATTTTAACAGAATTCACAAACATAACAAATCATAAAACATATTTGTTTGAACAAACTGTGCTGTCATACAGACCTTAAGAGGTTGGATTAAAGGGACAAGTGAAAATACCAGCATGCTTCTTTTCCAGAACCTAAATGCTGGTTTATTATGCAAATCAATGGCTCCTTGATTTACACATCTGGAGTGTTGTGGTTAACTTTTAGACTTTAAAAATACAGACACGTGGCACTCCCACATGCACACACATACCCACACAACATCTTGGTTTTTGAAGTTTTTGTCAGTGTTCTTATTTTATTTCTGAATTCAAAGGGAGAAGTTCTGCACAGTATTTGCAAATAGCAAGCATGACACTTGAGTTGAAATTCAGACCATGCAATGAACTAGCTTATAAAGATGAGATCAGTGATAAATAGTAACACCTGACAAAAATTATCATTTTGATTACAGCTAATGGAATGCTTTTCTTCATTTAGAACTTCCAGAGTCTGTAAACATGGCCTTACACTTTTAAATGGACAAGAAAGAGAAATCCATCAAGCCCAAATGGTACAGTGATAACTATGAATATGTAATTTATGGATCATCTATTGAATGTATTTTCTGGAAGAGCCAAAGTTCAAGTATGGTACATTCTGGTAGTATAAACACCATATGAGCTACTACAAAATAATAGGCTCATAAAATCACTCACAATAATAATAGTGAGTTTAAAGGCAATTTGAAGCAGTAGGTTATGAGCTTTGCGCTGAATTCAGCATTTAAGATTGGATTTTTACCTGGACAACTATTGATTCCAGAATCAAATATCAAATGGCTTTTGTAATGCGAAATGTATTCCCCAAAGTTTTGTGTGTTTTTGTCTTTAATTAGGTATTAATTATTTTGTAGAGTAATGAATGGCCTATCCCTAAAGACTTCATCAGTACAAAATTTCAAGAGAAAAGTCTGAACATATCTATTATTTTTCAATAACAATAAACTCCTGTTAGCAATATATGTGTAATCATCCCCTATGTCAAAGAATAGGATTGAGGTTATTAAAAAGTATAGAAAATGTCACATGTTATAAAAGTTTGTATAATTCTAAAATGTTTACCATGTAGTAGAACACACAAGTATCTTTTTATTATGGAATAATAACATATGGCTTTGCTGTTGGTGTTAGTTGCTAAGTCATGTTTGACTCTTTGAGACTCCATGGACTCAAAGGAGAAAGGGAAAAACTTTTGACTTGCTGCTGCTTAGTCACTCAGTCGTTTCTGACTCTTTGTGACACCCTGAACTGTAGTCCGCCAAGCTCCTTTGTTCATGGGATTCTCCAATCAAAGATACTGGAGGGCATTGCCATTCCCATCACCAGGGGATCTTGCAGATCCAGGAATCGAACCTGGGTCTCCTGCATTGCAGGCAGATACCTTACCACCTGAGTCCCCAGGAAAGCCCATATATGGTTTAACCCACTATTAAAAATAGCACAAAAGTTTCCAAAATGAGATTGATCAGGATTCAATTAACTTTTCACCCAAAGGACTGATGAAGCTGAAACATATCAGACAGCTTAGTAGAGATACCAGGGTCCATGAAGCCCAGATGATATTCCTCCTTATTTGGAACAGTACTGGTCCTTTTTCAGACTGCTATGTGAATATCCATTGGCCCATGCTCTAAAAAAATTATAATGTAGAAATTACAAATGCTAATTAATTGTAATACAGAACTACCAGCAATGACACTTTCTGTTTTCCTTATAGTATTAATACTTGTAGAACATCTCTCTAATACACTAAATTGTAGACAGAGAATAAGGCCTTTCAACTAATCAAATAGCTATTTTATTAATTCATTTATTCATTCATTCTTTTATAAAATTATATTAAGCCCCTATTGTGTACAAGGTAGTTTATTTTTATGTGCTGGTGGTTTACTGCTCTCAAAAAATTTTAAGTTCAAGAGGTGGTATCCATTCTTTCATTTATCCATTTGCCATATTTCCTGATATTCCAAGTACTGCTGTAAATATCAGAGACAGACATGAAGATAACTGCTAGAGTGTCTACTTTCATAAGGTTCATGTGCTAAGCATGGGGAACATAAAAATCGTTTTTCAAATGCTGTAAGAGATAAAAGTAATTTAATAAGAAGGTTAGAAAAATGACAGAATGTCTGACTTCACAAAGAGTGGAGAGATGCTGGAGGAGATGGGAAGGTTAAGAACCTGTAACCAAAAGGAAACTGTGATCATATTGTGTTGTTGGCAAATATAAAACCTGTGTAATGTAGGAGTCATTGCATATACTCTCTCAGCTATTTAACAATGGAATGCATCCTATACCTGTGTTTTTCCTGTGGATTATTAGTAGGTGGAGTAAGATGACTTGAGACACATAAACTTTATTAGGAACAAAGGAAACCTTAACAGAAAAAGGAGGCTAAGAACACTGGTCAGAGGACAGGAAGCTGGGGAACCAGTAATAGTATCAGACTTTAACCTGCATACTTGTCATTGCCCAGTATTATGTGTGATCCTCTAGGTTAATTCTACTCAGTAGAACTTCTCAGTGGTGAAAAGAACTGTGTTTTAAAGTAGAACTCCTTGTGTTCGGGCTTGGCAATTAATCAGTATCTTACTGAAAGTATAACTACTGAATTATCAAACATTCTGGTTATATTCCAGCAAATCTGAGAGAAGTTCTGGGGTGAAACAGATATAGATGGTTTCTGCATCTCACTATGACTTACCTTCTATCCAGAATTTTGTTTTTGGTGTATTTTTCTCCTTGCAAATTTGAGTTCATAAGAGCCTAATGACTACTGCTTTCTCCCTTATCTGTTACTATTCATACTTTCAAGATGAAATTTGAATGTCAACCCAACTGACTCTAGTAGAAAGGAAGTCATGTAGTTAGTGCATCTACTAAGGATAGAGAAGCAATGGAGTAAGATTTTTAACAACAAAAGCAAAGGCATAGTTCTTTTCCTCGTGTACATTTCCAACAAAAGAGGTGAGCACAGCTCAATCCTCTCTATGAGGAGAAAGGGAAGGGCAAGGCAGAGAAGGACCAAGAGGAAATTTTGCACTATGGACTAGATGGCTCCAAACTGGATACAAACAGCAATCCTCATATCAGAAGCTTAACCATGCTTTTTTTAATCCTATAACTTTGGGCCAAGGGGACACATTCTGAAAGAGAAAGAAAGAGAAGGTAACAGGAAACATATGTTCTTTGCAAATAACCCATTTCCCCTAGCATGTGTATGTCTGACTCTTTGCAACTCTATGGACTGTAGCCTGCTATTCTCCTCTGTCCATGGGATTTTCCAGGCAAAAATAGTAGACTGGGTTGCCATTTCCTCTTCTAGTGGATCTTCCCAATCCAGGGATTGAACCTGTGTCTCCTGCATTGGCAGGCAGATTCTTTACCATTGAGCCACCTGGGAAACCCCATTTTCCCTAGTAAATCTCTATAAATAGATTAATTCCTCATAAGCTGTGAATGGAGGAAAGGCTAACAATTATTTGGTACTGTGTTCTTTATATACATAATTTCATTTTATCTACACAAATCACTACAAATTGCTGTCTATTTTGACATGAAGAAACTGAGGCTCAGGAATTTAGTCAGCTGAGAGTTGAACTGCTTGGCACTAAATACCCAGTCCTGCTCACTAGACTTTATATAGTATAGTTTCCTGTTCTGTGGCTCTGAGCATTCTGACTAAATGGGGTTGAGGAGGGACCCAGGAGTCTATATTTAGTAAGCTTTCCAGGTGATTCCTCAAACCAATTAATTTTGTCAATCATAGGGACAGGGTGTGCTGCTTCTCAGAGAGCAAACATCTCAGTGTGTTGAGAAAAAAGTTGTAAAGACAATACATCAAGGATACTGCTCAATAAGTAAAATAAGTTATTTTTCTAAATCATCAGAAATATGTCTTCAACTCTACAGGGCAGGACAATGAATGAACATGCAATTGCAAAGGGAAAGATATAAATAAGAGAATCCCATGATGGTGACCCTGAGCTATACAGAGATGTGCCTTAGGAAGTCAGAGAAAATAGAATAGATGTTGTAAATTTCAAATGGAAAATGATTCTTTGCCTAAGAGAGCAAAGAGAGAAAGTGAGGTGCTGATTGGTAGTATAAGATGTTAAATCCTCTCCTCTTCAGTCCCGTGTCAATGACTTCCTAAAAGGTGGAAAGGAAGAGGATCACTCTGATACCAAACCAAAGAAATGGAGCTGATGCCTCTGTGAAAGAGAGATATCAATTAGCCCGAGGGGAGGCTGAGTTTTATCATATTCAGTGGAGTTACTGAGAGTGCTGGGAGGCTGAACATTGAACCAAATAGAGCTCAAAGGTCTTGCATGCCCATCAAGAAAATAAATAAAGCTTAAGGGGTTGCAAGGGATGTGAATGGATTATGCATTTTAACCCTGGAAGCTTTAGTGTTTCTATGCAATCATTATACTTCAAGTATGGTTACATGATACTTTATTTCATTTTAATTTTGTTAGACATCTGTGGAGAGGGTGTTCTTCAGTTATTTCTGGGAGGATGCAGGAAGAGGAAGTGTCTCAGCCCTCTCTTTACAGATCCCACTCATCTTTTTTAACAAATCTCCATCAGATCCTCTTGAGGCTAAAACTACAACCAGGAAAGCCAGCTCATAGAGGCTTCCATCACTCCAGGTCAACTGGACAGGAGCAGACAGGGGCTATGACAACACTGAAATCACAGCTATGAAAATGTTCATGAAGCAGTTCCCAATTTTGCCTGCAATTACAGTGTCCAGGCCACAGCTCAGACTAATTAATTCATAATCTCTGGCCGTGAGGTTCAGGCATTAGTATATTCAAAAGTACCCAAGATGATCCAAATAACTGGCAAGTGTTGAAAACCACTAGTGTGAGACTTTGCCTGTTTCTCTCAGAGGTCAAAGATTTTATCAACGTACTACAATGTACAAAATGGGATTTAGTGAAAATGACACCCATAAATATAGTTAGTAGTTATTTGTTTCAAAAACAGAATGTATTCAGGCATATCATTCTTTCTCTTCTAAATCAATTTTATTTTTTATGTCCCTATTTAAATATGTTAAAATATTTCATATTATCCAGCAAGAAATGAATTAATGTTAAAGAAATTAAATGACCATACATTCATGACCAGGTCATCATTGGTAAAGGTGGCAATTACACGAGTAGTACCTATACAGAAAACCTCTACTATCTAGGAGATTTAGTATTATAACATTTAAAATAAAAATAGTGTTAAATAGTTATAATCATTAATTCAGTCTATAGTGTCTATAGTTTTGGATCAGCCAGTGACCCAATTTCATAATGTCACAGGGAGAGAGACTCCAACGTGATCTTTTGTACCTGATTTACTGGAAAACTACATTTTTTTCTCTCTCTCTGTTTCCACTCTTCATGTGTTTGTTATGTGAAGTTTTTTGGATGGAAGTCTGTTACAAAGAGGTCTGGTGAACGATAACATAGTATGGATAAAAACAACTTTGTCCCATAGTAAGCCAGTTTATTAATATTCCAGGCTCCTAGATGTTCAGATTTCTCATTCAAATGGTAAGGAAAGTATCAGATCTGGGACTTTGAGGCCCTTTGGCACCATGTACTTTTCAAAGAAAAGAAATCTGGTTTAGGAGCCAAGTGCTAGGACAAGTAAACACACACTGGAGTTAACAACTTGTGCTATCTTGAACAAATCATTTAACCAATTTCTCTGACATCAATTTTTTCATCTGTCCACTGAAGGGCTTGGATGACACTGAAAGGCTTAGTCCCTTCTAACTTCGACTTCTTTGGCATAATTTTAGGTCTGTGACCTATGGAAATAATTGTGTTATGAGGAGTTTGATGGCGATTCATTTCATTTGTTATAAATCAAATGCAGAATGAATAAACAAGTTATGTAGGGTTCCCAGAAGAGACTGGAAAACATTGCTTTCCTGTAACTGTGCTTTTTATAATTGCAGGTTGCACAAATTTCCATATTATTTCAGTTGCAGAAGGTCTGTTCAACATTGATTTAGAGCATTCACATTACATTAAATATGTATGTTCTATGAAATGACATTATGTGTACATATAATTAAAGATTCTGGTGTGTGTTTTTGGATAAAATGTTGTTGCTGCAATTAAAAAAAAAAAAAAAAGGAAAGAAAGAAAGGGGAAAAAGGCTGAATCCCAAACCAAACAAAACCTCAAACACCAAAAACTGCATAAATCAGAGCTTAAAATCTGACTGGTAACAGCAGGACTAGATCTATGAGTATAAACTGAAGGAGGTGTGGTTTCCAAACCTACTCAATCCGCTTGTATACACAAAGCTTGAATTTATTGGGCTTTGCAGCAGTGACCATTTGCTTCTATGGCTCAACTTTTGTTTCCTTGAGGGTTTCCCAATCTGTCTCCTTGAGCAAACTGCACGAGATGTGAGTTTTTGGTCCAAGCCATTTGCATTCCTTTTAGTCTTTCTCCTTTTAAGGTAAAATGGGTTTTAATTCATGTTAACGCCAATGAAATTTGGCATGTTCTTGTTCTAAGGCACAGTTTCTTTCCATATTGCTTTTGTAGGGTGCATGCATGCATGCATGTGTGCTCAGTCATGTCTGACTCTTTATGACCCCATGGTCTATAGCCCAGTAGGCCTTTCTGTCCATGGGATTTCCCAGGCAAGACTACTGGAGTGGGGCTACCATTTCCTACTCCAGGGGATCTTCCTGACACAGGGATCAAATCTTTGTCTCCTGTGTTTCCTGCACTGGCAGGCAGATTCTCTATATATTTGAAAGCCAGAAGAATCAGGCTTAAAGACTTTGAAAAGTCATCTGAGCCACATTCCTGCTTTTACACACATATCTCCAGAACAGAGAAATTAGCTTCTCAAAGCTGTCCCCCACTGACTCTGCTGAAAAAAGCCAAGCTTCATTTGAACAAATCATTTTAAAGGATGTCAGTATCTACTTATTCCTAGCACCTAAATGATGGTCAGAAATACTGGACCATATGGAATGACAGGTCTGCATTAGGAAGCAAAGGAGAAACACACTCTTCCATGTCTGCCACTTTGACCCATGCCACACATGTGAGACTTATGCTAAGTGACTCACATCTTCTGATCCGCTTGGTTTCCCAGAGAAAATCTGTACACTTGGTGAATGTTAACATGATGCTGCACATACTTGGTAGTTCAAAGATGTCAGCTGCATATACTGTGCTTATACTCTAAGTCACAGTTCTTGGAAGGGCCATGCTTGCAGCTATTGGATAAAAATGACAATTCTTCCTACATAGTATTTTTGGGTATTATGCTGAAGTACTTTTTAGTTTTTTAATATGTTTTAGGCTATCTTGTTGTGGATTCTGCTGTGTATTCTGTCACCTCAGTCGTGTCTGACTCTGCAACCCTGTGGACTGTAGCCCACCAGGCTTCTCTGTCCATGGGATTCTCCAGGCAAGAATACTGGAGTGGGTTGCCATGCCTTTCTCCAGAGGATTCTGCTACTTCAGACCTATTAGAATCCAGAGTCAAACTAATGCTGATTTTCAGCTATGCTTTCATTTAGGGTTACAAGCAGAAAATTAAAGACCTTGGCTTCTCTCCTTCCTATCTGGATTCAGATTCCTGTCTGAATCCAACTCTTCTCCAAACATTTGCATCAGAAAAAAATTACAGTCTCTAAAATAAAAGGCATGTATGATAAAAGAGTATATGAAAAAATGCAAGTCTTTTAGCCTGCCTTTTATTGAACCTTTTATATATGTATTAAGAATGTCCATTAACATCGGAAAAAAATTCAAACTGTGTACTGGTTTTGTAGATAAATGTTACCTGTTTTATCTTTCGGTCTCATTTAAAAAAAATTAGTTAAATAATCTGCGCTTGTCACTGTGACTAAAATTTGAAGCTATATATATATATATAAATATATATATATATGGAGGAGGAAGTTGCAACCCTGTATGGCAACCCACTCCAGTATTCTTGCCTTGGGAATCCCATGGACTGAGGAAACTGGCTGACTATAGTCCATAGGGTCACAAAGAGTTGGACATGACTAAAGTGACAGCACTCATGCACACATGTGTGCATGCACACACACACACCCATATATATATATATATACACACACATGTATGTATGCATGTATACACACACAAATATACACATTGTCTCCATAGGACAGGAGATCAATGATATTAGAACATCTAACCTACTGTACTCTGAGTTGAAGAACTTTGAACTATTGACGCTGTTTGGTCTGAAGGCAAAGAAGTAGTTTAGCTCTAAGCAGGCACCATTTTTTAAATCACTTTTTCTCTTTGAGATATTGTTTCTTATATATTTCCATGTCTAAATGTCTCTAATTTTTTCAAAACAGTGAAATTGTCAGCTTTTCCGTAAATCAGTTTGGCTGATATTGACAGACTGAAACAATCTTCCTAAAGACTCCTATAATAATTTATCTATCTGTATTCTTTTTATATTACCTCTTGCTTTTTGGTTTTGTTTTTGTCTCTGTGTATTTACACAAAAAGTTCTTTGAAATCATCATCATCATCATCCTTATTCATCTCATCAGTTTTAACATTTTAAACAATGCCTGGCACAATATGTACATTTTCGACACAGGAAAGGAAGAGATATAGCACTGTTTATCTGTGTTATAGTGTGACAGTACCTCTATTGCACTTCTTAACATTGTTTCCACCCTAAAAAAGGAGACACAGTTTGTTCTTTAGGATGTAGCATCCTGCTCCAACCTCAAATTCTGAATTTAAATAAAAATCTGGCTTCTTTTGAGTCAAGAATTACTTTGTTTCATTCTGTCTTCTTCAGAGTTTTGAGTTACTGTGAAAATTCCCTGGGATCCTATCAGATGTGCAGTGACAGCAAGTGCTTATAAACTGGCCACTACAGATATTTCTAGGAATTAAGTCCATAGTCTCCTGAGCTATGTCAAGTAACACAGGATCATCCACAGGCCACATGATGAGATTATAACCAGGATTTCCACTTAACAACAGCCCCAACAAACCAACATTGTCCAGAATACACAAATGGTTAGGAAGACAAATGGCTGCCTTTGTTTCTCACAGAAGTCTTCTGCGTGATCCATAATCTTATCAAGGCTCTCTGAGTGAACAGTCACCAGGCTCTCAAAATCAAAAGTTTATTTTATTTTTTGTAATTCCTTAGGTTAGAGAAGAACATTAGCAGATATCGACTTTATCAAAATATAAAGCAAATATACATACAGTTATCAGCCACTTGAAATTTGGTTCTAAGCTATCATAGTTCTCATTTGAATTTTGAAAGCCTCATTGCTTAAAAATTGTCAGTATGGATCTAAGATAACAAATAAAATCTAAATGTGATAAAGGAAAAGATTAAAAAATCATTTGATTAAATTTCTGAAGTCTTTAACTCATAAGAACATGACAAGGTACCTATCATACTAGGTTAAATTATTTGCTACATATAATTGATACAGTCATATAATCTTACATATAAAGTGTACAATTCAATAAAAGTAAAGATTTTAAAACTGATTAAATATCAATAGGCAATTCATTGTAAGACTACAAATAGGCAATACATTGAAAAGGCAACCCATTTGAAAAGGCAACCCATTTCTGTTTAAATAAACTGACTTTTTAAAAAAGCTTCTTTTCAACTATCAAGTGAAAAATATCACAAAGTTTGAAAACATCTGGAGCTAATACGGTTGTAATCACTTTATAATGATAATAAATCCTAAAATTGAATCTACATGTCCTTTGACTCAGCCTTCCTACTTATACCTATGGCTGATTCATGCTGATGTTTGGCAGAAACCAACACAATTCTGAAAAGCATTTGTCCTTCAATTTAAAAATGATTAATTAAAAAATATACCCACAATACAAGCACACGTATGAAAACTATTGTAGTATAATGTGTAACAATACAAATTTTTGATGAACCAAAGTGATAAATTAAAAGTGAAAGTCGCTCAGTTGTGTTTGACTCTTTGCAACCCCTTGGACTATTCAGTCCATGGAATTCTCTAGGCCAGAATACTGGAGTGGATAGCCTTTCCCTTCTCTAGCAGATCTTCCCAACCTAGGAATCAAACTGGAGTATCCTCCATTGCAGGCACAGTCTTTACAAACTGAACTATCAGTGAAGCACTCCCTGTGAAGTGTCCATCAATGGGGAGAATTAAAATAATTCATTAGATATTCATATGATGCATGGATATGATATCTAAATAATGTGAATATTGTAATTTTATCTTAAAGATTAAGCTAGATAACTTGAATTTTTAATACATAAAGTATGTTGAAGAGCAATATAGATAGTATAATTTCATTTTCTATAAAAATCAGGAAACTATTAATGTACACATACAAATAAAAATTAAAGGGGATATGTACACACCTTCTTGAAAAGGAACCTTTTCATGAAGTAGTATTATTGAACACATTCAATATCTACAATATATTTGTCTATTGTTTGAATTTTGCACACATTTGTATTATTTGTTTTAGTCTGAAAACAATATATGTATTTGTTCAAAGAATTTAAATAACATCTAGCAAAGTTCTGTGAACATTAAAATTGGTACAAATTATAAGAAATATATTTTAAAATGAACCTTTTATATGATCATTTGATGAAATATTTAGTAGTTTAACTCATATATTTTAGGACAGTAATCTGTGGCAAGATACTCAATACTACTAAAGAATTAATAGAATGCTTACTGTTTAAGATTTTTAACATTTAATACCTTTTTTAAAAGTCAGTAAGGTATAGTTAAACTCTCTTCTTATAAAATTAAGATTATTTCTCCTACTAAGTGTAAACTTAGAAATATGCTGTGTTCTATGATAAAATCTAAAGTACTCAGAAAACTGATTGAAATATTTTTTAAAAACTCTAAGAAAAGACCAATGTTATGCTTCAAATCTTTCATAATGATTACTCTCTTGATTCACTGTATTTTAGTCACAATGTACACCAATATTAAGAAAAAAAACAAAACTTAAAATGTACAGATGCTTTTGAAAAATCAAGTTTTAGGAGTCTTATTTCACTCTCCCTAAAACTGTATTGCCTTCAGTGGCTGATGACTTTTAAGTTGACTTTTAAGTTGGCGGAGGTTATCATCATCCTTAAGGAAGGCATAGATACATTGTACAATCAATATTCTCTTTGGAATTAGTCTATGAGTAGAACAGTATTCTACCTTTTTTTAGGCCAGACTTTAAATAAATTAGACTTCCCTGGTGGCTAAGAGGGTAAAAGCGTCTGCCTACAATGTGGGAGACCCAGGTTCAATCCCTGGGATGGGAAGATCTGGAGAAGGAAATGGCACCCCATTCCAGTATTCTTGCCTGGAAAATCCCATGGAGGGAGAAGCCTGGTAGGCTACAGTCCATGGGGTTGCAAAGAGTCAGACACGACTGAGCAACTTCACTTTCACTTTAAATAAATTAAAAAAAGAGATGTTTTGACCAGTCTTTTGCCTCAACGGGATTTTATAAGCCTCAAAAATATATTTAAATACATGTAAAATGAAATATAATACTCAGACTTTAATATAACTTCAAAAGCTTACCAAAATAACGATATTTTAATGACAATAGGTATGCCAAATATTATAATGCTTTTATAGTCCATGGGGGAAAATACCTTCATATATTTAATACTTTTTAACCACAAGATAACAGGTGATTTTCACTTAAATGCTGTCTCTGAGATAATAAAATTATAAAACAGAATGCAATCTCTATTGGGTAGCATTATCCTTTACTCAATCATTAAACAATGAGAAATATTGGGCTGTTTTTGTTATGGATGAAGAAAATGCTTTTGGAAGCAGATAAACATTTGTCCCCGCTGGAAGCTCCTTCAGTGGTAATGCATCATTATGCCTGACCAGCCCTAGAAACCTTGGAAAGACAAAATATGTACATATTGGTTGTTAAGCATATGTGATATGTTTTGCTTTGTCACTTGGCAACCAGAAGATTTTTGAACTTTGCCAAAATTCAAACTTTTGAAACTCTTAAGCTGCTTAATTTTTATATTCATAGAATGTAACTCAAGGTAGAGTTTTTGTTTGGAAAACAAATTAACTTCTTGAGTTGTGATAGATTTTGTTTAACTTAGTTTTGTTGAACTTAATCGTTAGGTGTGACAACTTCAATTCCAATGCTAGTTATTTAGACCTACATGAATGGTTGATGAATTTTAAAAGTCACATCAATTTCATGTCTTTATCATGACTTGATGTAGCCATGGAAGTGAAGTAACCACAGACCTGGAATCAGAAGATGAGTGTTCTAATCTCACTTAGCTCTATTATTTAAACCAGCTTTAAGACTTCAGAAAATCACATAATCCCTCTGGTCCCAGTTTCTTAATTTGTAAATTAAGAAGATTCAATGAAATGTTCAAAGAATCTTAAAAAGTGTTTGAGGTATATATTCCTTCTTTTGAATGGGAGGAATGTAAAAGATTTCAGTCTAGTGACAGGTGACCACATAAGCCTCTCATCTTTACTCAGTCAGTTCTTGACCCCACATCCCATCACCTAAACCTCCAGAATGCTCTGATATATACCTTGTAATTCTAGAATATAAATCCTATGAAAAAGACAATAGAAGTGTCACAAACTTTTTTGAAGTATTTCTATGTTCATTATTATTGTTCACCATCAAAGATATTGAACCATTTTTTTTTAATTTCTTTTAAAATTTGTCCACTCTTTCCCCTTATTCCATTTCCAAAATGTGCCAGGGGTAAACCATGCTACAATATTCCAATTTAATTTGGTTACCTGAATTTTTCATAAACAATGGACCCTCCTGAAGGAACTAAACTATGGAACCAAGTGACTGTAATTGACAAAATTTCTATAAATATCAACTTTATAAGGCATCTATATTGCATCCTCAAATAATACCTCATATAAGGATGGATATTTTCACTGTCTTTAACATCCAGGTTAGTGATGTTATATCAATGACTGTGACATTCAAAGGATATGGGGCCCAGAAGCAAATAATTGTCACTGGAGACCATCGGCCTATGGCAAAATAGACATCAGAGTGCTACATAATTTGTGTTTGTTCTGAGAAAGACTATTCAGAATTTTATTATCCTAATGATAAAAAAAATCGTTCTTGCTACTTGTTCCAGTAAAAGCGAAAAATATTCTTAAATGCTAAAACAATAGTAGCTCCTTTGGCGAGTGATGCGCCATTTAGTAATAACGCAGCACATTTGAACAGATCTGTAGTTTTTCAAAGACAAACATCAAATAGAAAGAAAAAGGTTATGTCACCTTCACCCTCACAGTACTGTCATTTATATGCTATCAGCTCATTAAATTCACATTAGGATACTCCATGGGACTTGAGTTGCTATTAGTGCACCTAAAATGGCATAACAAAATCTCAGTTCACTTTAAGAGAGATGGCATTGCGACATTTTGTATTTCATCACTGAATTATTACAGTCTCAGATGCATTCTGCTGTGATGGTAATGGAAGGAGGAGTGCAAGAGAGGAAAGCTGTCCATTTGTTGTTCCCCAGGGAGAGAAAAAGCAAAGTTTGATTAAAAAAAATTTAAGGAAGTGAAAGTAAAGCATTAACAATTTAACCCCTGTATCTAGGCTGAAAATACACAAGGAAAGGCAAATGTTACATTTTGAGAGAGGCCCTAGGGAAATTAGGGTAAAGCAAAAGTAGAGAATGCCACAAGATTTTGGTTGGTTAGTTGGTTATGGTGACAGGTGGATGACCTTCAGATTCTGCGCTACCTTTATAAAGTTCTTCCTGGTAGCACAGCACTGTCCTTTTCTATTATATGCTCACTGATTCTATCTTTGTGAAAAAAATATAGGTAGTCAAAGGTAAATGATCCTGTGACAAATATTGTGAATATTGATAGTTTTCTCCATGATAACAGAAGACTTTTATGTTGACAGAAGCTATTGTCTCCTATTCTGACTTCCATGTTCCCATGCAAGATTTCGTGAGGCAATTTTAGCAGCATTTGCAATGATCAGATGGTGAATTTGTCAAGAAAAAAAGTCACCAGTGGAAGAAGACTGGCTTAGCCGTGATTTACATATGAAACCAAGATTAGCGTTGCTTCCAAAAACCAGTACACTTAGGGGAATTTTGCAAATATTCAACCAAAAGAAATAAGCAGAGTATGTGTCTGGTATAAAATGTTCATATAATGAAAAAGAGATATAGACATATTTATTGAGACAAAATTTGGTAATAGCACAGCACACTCTCCTACAAAGATGATTTCTTAGTCACTTATATCACTACTTGCACAATATTTTAAATTGTAGTTGTGCAGGCATTTGAGGCTTCATGACCCTTTCTTCTTCATCACTTGTTATGCAAAGTAAAATATGTACTGAATATGAGGAAAAATGAATACTGGTTGCTTGATAGGAAACATGGGTTGTAGTTAGAACTCTGTTGCTGAGTGCGTGATTGGTAACTCCAATCGCTTGAATACAGGTTTTCTCATCTAAAAGAATCAAAGTGTTTAATTAGAATATTATTTAAGATTCCCTATAATTCTCACAGAGAAGGCAATGGCACCCCATTCCAGTACTCTTTGCCTGGAAAATCCCATGGATGGAGGAGCCTGGAAGGCTGCAGTCCATGGGGTCGCTAAGAGTCGAACACGACTAAGTGACTTCACTTTCACTTTTCACTTTCATGCATTGGAGAAGGAACTGGCAACCCACTCCAGTGTTCTTGCCTGGAGAATCCCAGGGACAGGGGAGCCTGGTGGGCTGCCGTCTATGGGATCGCACAGAGTCGGACACGACTGAAGCGACTTAGCAGCAGCAATAATTCTCAACATGTGTGTTATAGAACAGAGCAGAGTGTTAGAAAAAGAGACCCAACAGGAGTCTGGGGTATTGGTCCTTGAAAACTGAAGTGAAAGTGTTAATCACTCAGTCGTGTCTGACTCTTTGTGGCCCCATGGACTGTAGCCCGCCAGGCTTCTCTGTATAGCGGATTTCCCAGGCAAGAATACTGGAATGGGTAGCCATTCTCTTCTCCAGAGGATCTTCCCAACCTAGGGATTGAATTCATGTCTCCCATTTTATGGGCAGATTCTTTACTGTCTGAGCCATGAGGGAGCCTGTTAGCAACCTGAGATCTAAATTACTCAAGTCATTTATTTAGTCCAGGCCTTTGTTTACCTTTTCATAAAATAAATGAAAAATACTTTCTGGTCTTGGAAACATCCTGAGATCTAAATTCTTTGTTGTTGTTGTTGTTGTTGTTTTTAATTCTCCAATCCCTTTCCAGCTCTATCACAGTTTTACCTTGTGATATTAAACAAAGTATTAAAGCATATGGGCTTCCCTTGTGGCTTCCCAGTATACTGCTGAGAGTTTAGAAAATGTTGCTTGATTCCAAATGAACAGTTGCAACCCTCAACTAGCTGCAAACTTGTAAGGCATCTAGGTTTATCTCTGCCTCTTTAATACCACAGTCTTCCAAAACTTTTCAAACTCTTAACCTCAGTTCAATTCAATCATTAGGTTATCTGCCTAACAGCCATAGCTATCCGAGTTCATAACCATCCTAATAAGATAAGGAAAATGAGATCCACACAGGATAGATGACTTGTCCAAGGCCACATAGCAGAGAACTAGGATCAGGGTAGACTCAAGTCTGGTGACTTTCAGCACGATGCTTGCCCAGCCAGTGTCCTACTGAATTAGGTTTCTCACCTAGTGTTTTTTTATCAGCTTTCACAAGGCCACAGCAGGGCAAATTCTTTGAGGGAGTTTTGTATTCACTACAAAGTAAGTTGTTATTATAAAATGATAGGACTTTAAGATGTGAAGAATCAACTAGCAATGAGAGAGAATTTTTCAAAGGAAGCCAATTCATTTCCGGTATCCTCTGAAATGAGTGAGCAATAGATAGATAGTTGTTTGCTCAACCTGAGAGGGTGTTCTGATCCATATTTAATGCAGGCAATGTATGTTCAATATTGCACTCTAACTTCTCTTTTTCTTTATATCCCCCAAGCCAACTGCAAAGCCTGGGCATAAAGTAGAGACCTTATAAGCATGTTCTGTATTGAATCATTAAATATGATCCTTTCAGAATGAGGCCAGTGTCTGCAATTGTGGTCCCCTCAGGTGTGTGTGTGTGTGTTTTAAGAAAAAAAATGTGTGTGTGTGTGGGTGTATGCGTGTAAAATCTCTTCATCAAGCAATGACAGAGTTTAGTTATGTAGCCAACACATTGATGTGATGCTCTTTAAATAGAAACTGCCCTAAAATATATGAATATGGTCATTACATGTCAGTTCATGAGTTGAAGCTGACATCATTCAACACAAAACAAATGAGATTAGGCATTTGTAGAAGTAACCCTCCCTAAGAGACTAAGAGACTATTTTACATGTCTTGATGATGAGATAAATAGGTCTCCTAAAATTGAGCAGGGAGCCTACGGAACTTTCCCAAAACCCAATGGAGACACATTAATCTGAAATGTAAGTAATGAAAGATAGGCTAGAAAGTAATTAATTGTGTGAAATACCCATCATAAAGAAATATTAAAATGGACTATTTTATTAACTAATCAGGAATATTATTTTACTCTGTGGGTTTATTTTTTTTAATACAAACTAAAATCTGTCAGTGCTTACTCAGAAAAGACTCAGAAGGAAGGTAGCTGTGTTGGTGATGTTGTTCTTAACTTCTTGTCAGGTATAAACCTAAAAGGCAGAAGGATGCAGCTCTGCCACTAATTGAATGTAATATTTCCCAATTTGAGACAGTTCTCTTTATTTTGATTCTTGACTCACCATAAAAATCCTGCTCTTATTTTGATCTCCTAAGAAGACTCCCCTTGCCTCTGCCCCCACTGGGAAGGTGCATGTTCTTGCCAGCTGAAGCAAGTGCTCTTTTTTGTGATACAGTGCACTGTTCTGTTTAAGTGAATAAATTGGCATTTTGGTTCATAAATCTGTTTCCTGTAAGCTGATTTAATATTAATCAGAGTCTGACCATCCCTGGGAAAACTGATAAAATAGTACTCCTGACTAGGCAAAGCCAAGGCCCACACCCGAATCTGAAGTAAAAACAGCAAACATTATTTGTCACAAGTTTCTACCGGAAGCAGCATTTCAGTCAGTCTCTGTCTTCAGTCTTGCTGATTAGAAGTGAGATAAGTTCTTAGGATGAAGACTCCCAAGATGAACAGGACTAGAAATATATTCATCTCTCAGAGATTCACAATGTATTTTACATCACGTGTGCATACTCAGTCACTAAGCCATGTCTGGCTCTTTGCAACCCCATGGACCATATCCCACCAGGCTCTTCTGTCCATGGAATTTTCCAAGCAAGAATATTGGAGTGGGTTGTCATTTCCTATTCCAGGGGCTCCTCCTGACCCAGGGATCAAACCTGCATTTGCTGCATTGTCAAGTGGATTCTTTACCACTGTGCCACCTGGGAAGCCCATTTTGCATCATAAATGATTGTAAAAGATACATCTGATTAATACTGTACAAACCAACATTTCTCAATACCCCAGCATTTTTATGTGACATATATTAAGCTTTCTGGGAATGCACTGTGGAGACTCTGGGGGATATGATAGCCCTAGGGATCCTGAAGAACACTTGGGAGCAGAGCTTCTCATCTGGGATTTCTATTTCATTTGCACCTAGATAATAAGGAAAATTTTTCACTATATTTATTCCAATAAGAATAATGTCTGGAAATGTTAAACTAGTTTCAAGTGAAACCTGCATTGATTTGCTTCACATTAGCACTAGGAAGGGACTTGACATTCTTCTGTTTACCTTTCTTTCTCAACAAAGAACCGACAATGTATATTTAGGGTTCAGTTCAGTCGCTCAGTTGTGTCTGACTCTTTGTGACCCCATGAATCGCAGCATACCAGGCCTCCCTGTCCATCACCATCTCCCGGAGTTCACTCAAACTCACATCCATCGAGTCAGTGATGCCATCCAGCCATCTCATCCTCTGTCGTCTCCTTCTCCTCCTTCCCCCAGTCCCTCTAGTTGTAAAATATTATTTAGAATGGTTCGGCTACTGATCTTTATTAGAGTAAAAAATATACAAAATCACGGGACTTCTCTGGTAGTCCAGTGACTGGGACTTTGTCTTCCAATGCAGCAAATGTGTGTTAGACTCCTGATTGGGGAACTGAGATCCCACATGTAACAAATTCAAAAAAAGACTTTAAAAATGGTCCACATTAAAAAATATAAAAAAGAAAAAAAACAAAATCAGTCCTCTAATACTGTGCTGGACTTCAAGGGGCACCCAAGAAACATCAGCCCTCCTCCCTATCAGAGTTCTGAAAAACAATAAGGAACTAAAATAAAAGAATGGCAGGTGAAATCCACTTATTACCTTATTTACTGATGGAGGCCAGGTGGGAGGGCTTGATTGGATTGACAGCCACTTGCACCTGCCCAGTGAATCTTTGAACTTAGATTGAATTATTTACTTGCACTCAGCAGATTGGACTGGACAGGTGGAGAAAAGGCCACCACTGATGGAGTAGAAAGACTGTGTTCTCCCTGTGGGGAGACAGGGTTGGAGCTGTCTTGAAAACACCTACTTATTTCTCAAGTGCCACCATCCAAGGTGAGTGAGCAAGGCGATGTAGAGAAAGTCTTCCTCTAGGTGGAGAAAAAATCGGAAACAGAATAAATTCTTTCTAACATATTGTTTCTAGTGGTCAGAAAACTGAGATATAAGACCTAAAGTGTGAGTGAGTGAAAGTCGCTCAGTCGTGTCTGACTCTTTGTGACCCCATGGACTATCCAGGCCATGGAATTCTCCAGGCCAGAACTCTGGAGTGGGTAGCTGTTCCCTTCTCCAAGGGATCGTCCCAGCTCCGCAATAGAACCCAGGTCTCCTGCATTGCAGGCGAATTCTTTACTAGCTGAGCCACCAGAGAAGCCCATAATACCTAAAGTAAACGTTTAAAGGAGAAAAGAAAAAAACAAGCAAACTAAGATTTAAGTGTGGTGCTATACTTCTAAAAGACATAGCTGGCACAAATTAGTTACCTGGACAAGAAAATTGTGTAAATGTGCCCGTGGCCGGACAAGAGGAAAAAAGACAAAAATAGGATGAGATAAGAACTTCCATGGAAAGAGAAATTTAAAGGGATTCTTCTCCTTTCCTACCAGTAATGCACTGAATCAGAAGCAATGACTTTTAAGTGGTGTGTTTTCCTAGGATTTATATACCATTCTTTTGTCTTGGTTTGTTTTCATCACATTTACTCTGTTTTCACATCATTCAAAGAATCACTGGTGTGCAAATTAGGGATTGTAAAAATTTGAATATTAAATGTTTCAGCTTAGACTATTGGGTTTTCTGAAATTAACTGAAGTGTCACCTTAAATGGCAGTCAGATGAATGATTTTAAAAAGTGGTCACAGATTTATTTACAAGTCATTTCATTAATAGTAACAAATTTCCCTTCTTTGTGTACAGTGCATATTTTTCAGTCTTATGCATCTCCATATGCTCAGTAACCATTTATTATGTCCCTGATTATAACATGCCCTGTATTATAATCTAAAATTCAAAATTAAATATGACATAGTTTTGCACCCCACTCCAGTACTTTTGCCTAGAAAATCCCATGGATGGAGGAGCCTGGTAGGCTGCAGTCCATGGGGTCACTGAGTCGGACACGACTGAGCGACTTCACTTTCACTTTTCACTTTCATGCATTGGAGAAGGAAATGGCAACCCACTCCAGTGTTCTTGCCTGGAGAATCCCAGGGACAGGATGCCTGGTGGGCTGCCATCTATGGGATCGCACAGAGTCGGACACGACTGAAGCGACTTAGCAGCAGCAGTTTTTGTCTTTGAATTTTTTTGATTCTCCCAGGAAAAGAAGAAATCACTGATAATCACATAGTATGAGAAATTCCTAGGTAGTGCCATCTACAGGATGCTGTGGGAGACATAGCATCAACTTTGACCGACATCAATAAAACTGGTCAAATTGTGCTTGAGCTCAGGCTTTCCTTTGTGGGTGTGGTTTTTTCTAACTTTCATTTTAGTGTAATTTCAAGCAGGTTGGTTGTGAATCATTCAGCAGTAAATTGAAATAATGGCTTGTTATATTAATATCTGTTTCCAAAAAACAGAGATATTCTCTTTCATTAGAACACTGCTATGATCAACACTAGGAAACTGAACACTGAGACATTTATAGAGAACTATTACCTAATCCACTATGCAGATTCAGATTTTGCTGATAGTTCTAATAATTTGATGTGTTTATTTCCTCTTCAGTCCAAGATCTATTCTGGAATCGCTTGCTGTAATTAGTTGTCATGTCTCTTGGGTTCCTTCTTTTCAGTCTCTAGCTTGACCTTGATATTTTAGAGAGATACGAGACAGTTATTTTGTAACTCATTTTGGGTCTGTTTGATGCTTGCAATTTAGATCATGATTCTGTCAGGATTACCAAAGGAGTTATGAGATGCCCTTCACTCCTTTGGTAGTCTGTGATGTCTACTTTGCTCTACTATTTGATCATTAGGTTAACGAGCTCTTCACTATGTCACTACATTGTGAAGCTACTCTTTTTTTCTCATTGCAAGCAAGAAATATTAAAGCTTACACTTCCCTGGTGGCTCAGACGGTAAAGCTTCTGTCTACAATGCTGGAGACCTGGGTTCGATCCCTGGGTTGGGAAGATCCCTTGGAGAAGGAAATGGCAATCCACTCTAGTACTATTGCCTGGAAAATCCCATGGACAGAGGACCCTGGTAGGCTACAGTCCATGGGGTCGCAAAGAGTCGGACATGACTGAGCGGCTTCACATACATTCATTCATTCAATGATTGTAGCAGGAGAAATTTGGGCAGTTAAAAACATTTCATTTTACAAATATTTCTCCATTTTTTGCGTGTGATAAATAAACCTGCTGTGGAGAGTGCTAGAGTAATTTTCTGTTTGTACTGCATCATCAGGGAAAGTCTCACTGATAAAGTGATTTAAATTAGAAGAAAATAAATGTCCTTCATGTGGAAATCAATTTGAGTCAGAAAAGTTTTTCTTGTATAAGTTAGAATGTATAAATTAGAGTACTGAATTGAAAATGGGTTAAATAATGGAGGCTTTATTATCTATTGTAAGAGGTCTAGAGGGCTTCCCAGGTGGTGCCAGTGGTAAAGAACCCACCTGCCAGTGCAGGAGATATAAGAGATACTAGTTTGATCCCTGAGGTTGGGAAGATCCCCTGGAAGAGGGCATGACAAACCATTCCAGTATTCTTGTCTAGAGAATCCCATGGAAAGAGGAACTTGGCAGGCTAAAATCCACAGGCTGGCAAAGAGTTGAACAAGACTGAAGCAACTTACCACATACAAACACTAGAGGTCTGGAAGTAGGCTATCCCAGGACTGATCTAATGGCACAATTTTTTCATCAAAGAATGAAGTCTCCATACTTTTGAACCATGATTCTTATGTATTTGCTTTGCCTGAGGTTTGTTTTGTTATCATCATGAGATGTATCACCACCCTGCACCCACCCCACTGACCCTCAACACCTCATTTGGTTATTGAAGAAAGCCAAGTGACTGTTAAGTAGAGGAAACAGTACTGTCTAAAGGAGTTTTTCTAAATGAGAGTAAAAGTATGGAAAGAGATTTTTTTTCTACATTCTTCAAGCAATACGCTCATTACAAGAAAGTATTTGCTTTGAGGCCTCCACTTCACACTTTTATGTGAAACTAACCATTATGCCATAAAATATTAATAGAAATGGTGGCTACAGTTTGCTAAATGAAAATGTTCTCATTTGCTTCAAAAATGAATAGCAAGAAGTTCCCTTATTTATCATGTTCTTCACAGATTCATATTAATTACCCCCTTTTGTTACATTATAATCCTATCTGGTTATGTTCTAAAAACTAAGATGTAATTTAAAAAATAAATTTATATGTTTTTAATTGGAGGATAATTGTCTTGCAATATTGTATTGGTTTCTGTCATACATCAACATGAATCAGCCAAAGGTATACATATGTCCCCTCCCATTTGAACCTCCCTCCCACCTCCTACCCTACCCCTCTAGGTTGTCACAGAGCCCCAGGTTTGGGTTCCCCATATCAACAGTCAGAATAGCTATTATCAAAAAATCTACAAACAATAAAGGCTGGAAAGGGTGTGGGGAAAAGGGAACTGTCCTGCATTGTTGGTAAGAATGTGAATTGATATATCCACTATGGAAAACAGTACGGAAATTCCTTTAAAAATCTAGGAATAAAACTACCATATGACCCACAATCCCAACTACTGGGCATATACTCTAAGATGCAATTTTAACTTCATTAATGTATCTTATAAAAATAATGAGGAAAATTAAAGAGAGAAAAAAGAAAATATGCATGATTGTTTTCATCACTATGTTAGACTTGCTTCTTTCACTTACCAATTTTATGTCACCTTTGTCCTCAGCCCACATTTGAGATGGTAAAAGACCCATCCCTTGGCTCTGGAGATGATTCAGATCTTTCTTCTTTGGTGTCCTATGTTCTAAGAACTCTACTATAAAAACTTGTTACCAGTTTCATAAGGTTTTAAGTTATCCCTGGTATAGGATTCTCCCTTTATGTTATCTTACAAATGACACGAAGTAATATAGTGAACCATTGCATCATAATTGTAAGTAAAATAATTAGCTATTTGAACTGTGTCCTATAGAGCATTATCTTGAAAAGAAACCAGTAAATGACAACACAACACTTCGAAATTAGTAATTCTATTAGGAATTAAAAAGAAGATGGAAAACTGCCCCAAGCTCAGCTAATCTGATTCTTTTGGCCAAATATTGTGAACTAGGACTAAGAGATTCCAGTTTCAGTCTGGATGGGTCTCTTGAACAGAGAAGATAGAAAAACTTGAGATGGTAGTGTAATGTACTTTAACATATACTGAATGCAGAGGAAACTAAGGTACTTTAACATATACTGAATGCAGAGGAAACCATTACAGGTTTCCTGACAGAGACAGAAAGAGAAAGAGAAGACAGGGAAACGAGAGAGCTTCCCTGGGTCTGATGGCATTTATACAGAATGTAGCACCTGCCTCTAGTATTTCTAGAGAAGTTTCGGTTAATTCTTATCTTTATATTATAAAATTCACATTATACTTACAGATAGCCTCTTGTCTATATTCCCTTTAAAATATCTACTTAAGTTATCTCAGGTTATTGTATGTTACTTGCATTCAATGAGTTTTAACTCATACATGTCTTTCTAAGTTATTTTAGCCTGGACATCCATCTTCTGCCTTTGCAAAATGTGAAAATATTCCTTCAGTAGTTAAGAAAGTATCATATTTTACCTTATCATATGAAATTATTTTGCCCATATGATTTTGAAAAATTAACTTCAACTCTGAAAGATAAAAGTTTAGAAGTTTAGATACTTCTCCCATCTGTTTTTGTTGTTGTTGTTGAAATAAACTTCTCTCATTCTAAAACAAAAATAAATGTTTATTCCAACAACAACAATGAAAAAAGATGGGGAGAAGCATTTACTCATTAAATCTGTATAAAAGGCCTACAATCTCTAGAACATATCATAAATCTCTGTGGAATAGAAAATTTTATGAAATTTAAAAAGCACTGTGTCTAACCCACAAGGGGGCTATTCCACACATAGCTGACTGAGAGGTGACCAAATTTCAATATGGCAAATACTTTTACTTAAAAAACAGAATGGGGATCCTAGAAGTATCACTTGGGAGAAGTGTGGTAGAATTTAACTATGTGTACAACATTCAAATTCAAGTCAGATGGGATAACTCAGAAGTTTGGTTATTTATTCTGTTTAAAGGCTCTAGCAAATATGTCTAAAAGCAAACGGGGAAAATTAAAATATTTATTATTTTTTCCATTGGAGCTTTCGGTCTCCCGATTGCTTTGTTCCAGGTGGCTTTTTTGAAAAATCCCTCACACATTCATCTTAAATTAGAAAACACATGACAAAAACAGTTTTTTTTTTTTTTTTTAATGTTTTTTTTTTTTTAAATTTAGGAACTAGCAATAATTTTTCAATGACAGACAAAAAATCAAGAAAATTACTTCTCAAATGAAAACTCTTTCTTGTAATACCATAACCATTTGTGGTCACGAACTAGGCTTTTTTCATTAACTTATTTGTGACACTGTCCAGGCTGTTGACCTACAAAAAGTTGTACTAGCTATTTTTTTTAAATGAGCGTTTCATTGATTTAACATGTGTTGGACATTCATGGTTGTATTTATTTTACTTAATTTTAATCCCTTTGAACTTTTGCCCTGAGGTAGTTTTAATGTGATGGCCAAAATCTGAAACATTTAATGAAATAAATAAATTTTTTTAGCAACATAATATTTTCCTGAAAGAATAAACATGTTTCCCAAAATAACTCACTTAATCATAGATATACCTTTTAGGTTGAGATAATCAGAAATAATTTTTAAAAACTTAATGTATAAATGGCAACCCACTCCAGCATTCTTGCCTGGAGAATCCCAGGGACGGGGGAGCCTGGTGGGCTGCCGTCTATGGGGTCGCACAGAGTCGAACACGACTGAAGCGACTTAGCACTAGCACTATAAAGTAGGAACTGGAAATATAATAGTGAACAAGTTAGTTATGATTTTACTCTCACCAACCTTATTTTATAGTGGGGATATGAAGAAAAACTTTCAATAAGCAGTGTACATTGCAAAAATAATAGGGAAATGTTGGTAAAGGGGATATATGTTTACTTAGCAACAAGTCAACTCTATGATGTAGTTCTTACTTTCCCCTCCAGTCACATAGTGCTCACTCATGATTCTTGGAAATAAACAATTCTCCTCCCCTAACCATACTCAATTATTGCATCAAAAATATTGGGTTAGTCATAAAGTTCTTTTGGGTTTTTCCGTAAGATAGAATAGAAAAATCAAATGAACTTTATGGCCAACCCAATTATTTAATTCTTTTAAAACTACACACGGATTATTTCTTATACCTGGAATGTCCATATTTCCAAATCTCATTCGCCATGTAAGACTCAGGTTTTCTTCTACTTCCAGTCATGATATTGGCCCTGGACTTTTCCTCCAACCAAAATATACAAGGCAGCTGTTTTAGACATGGGGCAATAGGTAAAATGTATCCTGAAGAGAAGAGAAATATGTTGAGCCCCAAGATCTCTCCAAATTTCAGATTGGTGGCAGGGGGAGAGATCAAAGTTCAAGGCTGCAAAGAAGGGGCTGACAACTGAGGGGGCAGAAGCCTTGAGAAAAGAGGCTAAAGGAAAATGACCTCAAATGGAAAGTTAGAGACAAAAGTGATAAGGAGCATCAATTAAAATGAACAGTAGAGGAAGATGGCAGAGGAATAGGATGGGGAGACCACGTTCTCCCACACAAATTCATTTAAAGATCATTTGAACGCCAAGCAAATACCACAAAACAACTTTTGAATGTTGGTGAAGGACACCAGGCACCCAGAAAGGCAGCCCATTGTCTTTGAAAGGTGGTAGGACAAAAGATAAAAGATAAAAAGAGACAAAAGAGTTAGGGAGGGAGACCCATCCCAGGGAGGGAGTCTTAAAAGAGGAAAAGTTTCCAAACACCAGGAAACCCTCTCACCGCTGGGTCTGTGGGGAGTTTTGGAATTTCAGAGAGCAACATAACCAGGAGGAAAAATAAATAAATAAAACCCACATATTACTCTCCTAACTGCAACTCCCAGTGGAGTAGTAGCCCAGGCACTCGTGTCCACCACCAGCAAGCGGGAGCTGAACAGGGAGGCACGGGCTGCATTGCTTAGGGTAAGGTCCGGGCCTGAATGCCCTGAGGGCAATCTGAGAGAGCTAACGTGAGATAGCTACCCAAACTGTGGGATAGCCAGAGAGGGGGAAAAAAAAAAACAGAGGAAAAAGAGAGAGAACTTTCCCACGGAAAGCTCTAACCTAAGGCACTGCTGGGTCCGCTCACAGAACAAAGGACTGAGCGAATACCACAGGAAAGTTAGCTGGCTGTGGACTGGCCCATCCCCTGCTGGAGGCAGGGAGGAGGCGGGTGATAGCCAGAGCTGGAAGGAAAGGGGCAATCTTGACCCCAGAGATGGCATCCCCTACCAAAGTGCGAGCAGGCTGGCTCCTAGTTGCTAACCAAGTCTTCCTGGGATCCTGGACGGTTGACATCCATCAGGAGGGTCGCAGCCAGAGATCAACTCCCCAGAAGAGACACATGGCACACCTGAGACGGTGCTCCTGCTGTGCACCCAGGAAACCAAGCGGCTGAGACCAGGGAGGTGATAAAATGCACCACCCAGCTGGGAAGAGTGCGCTCGCCAAGCACCTGGTTGCCTGAGCTGCTTGGACCTGGGAAGGACACAAAACGTAGACCCAACTGAGTCTGTGCCTTTGTGGAGTACCACAGAACCTGCACCTTAGCAGCATAGATCTGGGAAGTGCACGCAACCTGGGGCCCACCTTAGACAATTCCCTGGCAGAGCAACCTGGAGCCTGAGCAGTGTAGACTGGAAAAGCACACACACCATGAGTGGGGGCAAAGCCAGTGTGGACGAGACACTGTGAGCACTCCACACACATGCCAGTGATATTTGTTTGCAGTGTTCCTCCCTCCCCACAGCACAGTTGAACAAGTGAGCCTAAATAAATGACCACCTTCACCCAATGTATCAGGGCGGAAGTTAGATACTGAAGACACTTGCAAACAGAGGAAGCCAAAATAAACAAAGAAGAGGGAATGGCTTTGGAAGAGACAGGTGCAACAGATTAAAACCCTGTAGTTAGCACTGGCTACATTAGAAGGGCCTATAGACCTATAGATGCTTACTCCTTGGAAGGGAAGTTATGACCAACCTAGATAGCATATTCAAAAGCAGAGACATTACTTTGCCAACAAAGGTCCAGCTAGTCAAGGCTATGGTTTTTCCTGTGGTCATGTATGGATGTGAGAGTTGGACTGTGAAGAAGGCTGAGCGCCGAAGAATTGATGTTTTTGAACTGTGGCGTTGGAGAAGACTCTTGAGAGTCCCTTGGACTGCAAGGAGATCCAACCAGCCCTAAAGAAGATCAGTCCTGAATATTCATTGGAAGAATTGATGCTGAAGCTGAAACTCCAATACTTTGGCCACCTCATGGGAAGAGTTGACTCATTGGAAAAGACTCTGATGCTGGGAGGGATTGGGGGCACGAGGAAAAGGGGACGACAGAGGATGAGATGACTGGATGGCATCACTGATTCGATGGACGTGAGTCTGGGTGAACTCCAGGAGTTGGTGATGGACAGGGAGGCCTGGCGTGCTCAATTCATGGGATCGTGAAGAGTCGGACATGACTGAGCGACTGAACTGAACTGATAGACCTTGAGAAGAAGTATAAGGTGGAACAAGGAACTATCTAAAACTGAACTGACCACACACTGCCCTCAACAGCTCCAGAGAAATTCTTAGATATATTTCACTATTATCATTTTTTTAATTTTCATTTTTAAAACCTACTCTTACCTTAAAAAAAAGACCCTAATTTTAAAGCAAATTTCATTTTCTTTATATATAACTTTTGCCATTTTTTTTTTTTTTTTAATATTGTATTTTTGAGAGTCTAACCTCTACTCTAGATTTTTAGTCTTTGCTTTTTGATATTTGTTATCAATTCTGTACCTTTAAGAACCCAATCTTCAATACCCATTTTTACCTAGGAGAGTGATAACTGGTTTGATATCTCTTTCCCCGTTTGACTCCCCTTTTTCTCCCCCAGGTTACCTCTATCTCCTCACTCCCCTTTCTCTTCTCTACTTAACTCTGTGAATCTCTTTGGGTGTTCTGGGCTATGGGCTAAGACAAAACTTAGAGAACTGATCACAGGCTAGATTGGTCTCTTTCCTTTTGAATCCCCCTCATCTCCTCCTGGCCACCTCTATCTTCTTCCTCCCTCTTCCTCGTCTTCTCTATGGAACTCCATGAACCTCTCTGAGTGGTCCAGACTGTGGAGAGCAAATAAGGAATTGATTATTGGTTAGAGTGCACTCTCCCCTTTTGAGTCCCCCTCTTCTGCTCCTGGTCATCTCTATCTCCCTCCTCCCTTTTCTCTTCTTCATGTAACTCTGTGAACCTCTCTGGGTGTCCCTCACTGTGGAGAATCTTTTCACCATTAACCTAGATGTTTTATCATTGGAGCTCTATGGAAGGAGAAGTCTTGAGGCAACTATAAGAATAAGATTGAAAGCCAGAGGCAGGAGGCCTAAATCCAAAACTTGAGAATACCAGAAAACTCCTGACTCTAGGGACCATTAATTGACAAAAGCTCATCCAAAAGTTTTCATATCTACACTGAAACCAAGCTCCACCCAAGAGCCAACAAGTTTCAAAGCAAGACATACCAAGCTAATTCTCCAATAATGCAGGAATATAACCCAGAGCATTAAAATACAGGTGGCCAAAAGTCACACCAAACCCATAGACACCTCAGAACTCACTACTGGACACTTCATTGTACTCCAGAGAGAAGAGATCCAGCCCCACCCACCAGAACACCAACACAAGCTTCCTTAACCAGGAAACCTTGACAAGCCACTCATCCAACCCCACCCACAGGGAGGAACCTCCACAATAAAGAGGAACCACAAACTTCCAGCATACAGAAAGGCCACCCCAAACCAGCAACCTAAACAAGGTGAAAAGGCAGAGAAATATTCAGCAGGTAAAGGAACATGATAAAAGCCCACCAATCCAAACAAAAGAGGAGGAAATAAGGAGTCTATCTGAAAAAGAATTCAGAATAATGATTAAAAAAAATGATCCAAAATCTTGAAAACAAAATGGAGTTACAGATAAATAGTCTGGAGACAAGGATTGAGAAGATGCAAGAAAAGTTTAACAAGAACCTGCTGCTGCTGCTGCTGCTGCTAAGTCACTTCAGTCGTGTCCGACTCTGTGTGACCCCATAGATGGCAGCCCATTAGGCTCCTCTGTCCGTGGGATTCTCCAGGCAAGAACACTGGAGTGGGTTGCCATTTCCTTTTCCAATGTATGAAAGTGAAAAGTGAAATTGAAGTCACTCAGTCGTGTCCAACTCTTAGCAATCCCAAGGACTGGAGCCTACCAGGCTCCTCTGTCCATGGGATTTTCCAGGCAAGAGTACTGGAGCGGGGTGCCATTGCCTTCTCCAACAAGGACCTAGAAGAAATAAAAAAGAGTCAATCAATAATGAATAATGTAATAACTGAGATCAAAAGCATTCTGGAGAGAATCAACAGTAGAATAACTGAGGCAGAAGATAGGATAAGTGAGGTGGAAGATAGAATGGTGGAAATAAATGAAGCAGAGAAGAAAAAAGAA
>NW_011494711.1:446533-462009 GCF_000754665.1 Bison bison bison | reverse complement strand
AATAGTTGAAAACTTCCCTGAAATGGGGAAGGAAATAGCCACCTAGTCCAAGAAACCCAGAGATTCCCAAACAGGATAAACCCAAGGGAAAACACCCCAAGACATATATTAATCAAATTAACAAAGATCAAACACAAAGAACAAGGGAAAAACAGCAAGCAGCAAGGGAAAAACAACAAATAACCCACAAGGGAATCCCCATAAGGATAACAGCTGATCTTTCAATAGAAACTCTTCAGGCCAAAGGGAATGGCAGGACATACTTAAAGTGATGAAAGAGAAAAACCTACAACCCAGATTACTGTACCCAGCAAAGATCTCATTCAAATATGAAGGAGAAATCAAAAGCTTTACAGACAAGCAAAAGCTCAGAGAATTCAGCACCACCAAAACAGCTCTTCAACAAATGCTAAAGGATCTTCTCTAGACAGGAAACACAGAAAAGGTTCATAAATTTGAACGCAAAACAACAAAGTAAATGGCAATGGGATCGTGCTTATCAATAATTACCTTAAATGTAAATGGGTTGAATGCCCCAACCAAAGACAAAGACTGGTTAAATGGATACAAAAATGAGACCCCTATATATGCTGCCTATAAGAGACCCACCTCAAACCTAGGGACACATACAAACTGAAAGTGAAGGGTTGGAAAAAGATATTTTATGCAAATGGAGACCAAGAGAAAGCAGGAGTAGCAACACTCATATCAGATAAAATAGACTTTGAAATAAAGGGCATGAAAAGAGACAAAGAAGGACACTACCTAATGATCAAAGGATCAATCCAAGAAGAAGATACAACAATTATAAATATATATGCACCCAACATAGTAGCAAAGAAATATGTAAGGCAATGCTAACAAATATGAAAGGGGAAATTAACAATAACACAATAATAGTGGGAGACTTTAATGCACCACTCACACCTATGGATAGATCAACTAGACAGAAAATTAGCAAAGAAACACAAACTTTAAATGATACAATGGACGAGTTAGACCTAATTGATATCTATAGGACATTTCACACTAAAACAATGAATTTCACCTTTTTTCTCAAGTGCACACAGAACCTGGCCCAGGATAGATCACATCCTGGGCCATAAATCTAGCCTTGGCAAATTCATAAAACTTGTAATCATTTCAAGCATCTTTTCTGATCACAATGAGGTAAGATTAGATCCTTACAAATAACTGTGAAAAGAAGAGAAGTGAAAAGCAAAGGAGAAAAGGAAAGATAAAAGCATCTGAATGCAGAGTTCTAAAGACTAACAAGGAGAGATAACAAAGCCTTCCTCAGCAATCAGTGCAAAGAAATAGAAGAATACAATAGAATGAGAAAGACTAGAGATCACTTCAAGAAAATGAGAGACAGCAATGGAATATTCCATGCAAAAATGGGCTCGATAAAGGACAGAAATGGTAAGGATCTAACAGAAGAAGAAGATATTAAGAAGAGGTGGAAAGAATGCACAGAAGAACTGTACAAAAAGGATCTTCATGACCCAGGTAATCACAATGGTGTGATCACTCACCTAGAGCCAGACATCCTGGAATGTGAAGTCAAGTGGGCCTTAGAAAGCAGCACTATGAACAAAGCTAGTGGGGAGATGGAATTGCAGTTGAGCTATTTCAAATCCTGAAAGATGATGCTATTAAAGTGCTGCACTCAATATGTCAGCAAATTTGGAAAACTCAGCAGGGTATCAGTGAAAACTGAAAAGGTCAGTTTTCATTCCAATCCCAAAAAAAGGAAATGCCAAAGAATGCTCAAACTACTGCACAATTGCACTTATCTCACACACTAGTAAAATAATGCTCAAGATTCTCCAAGCCAGGCTTCAGCAATACGTGAACTGTGAACTTCCAGATGTTCAAGCTGGATTTAAAAGAGGCAGAGGAACCAGAGATCAAATTGCCAACATCCGCTGGATCATGGAAAATGCAAGAGAGTTCCAGAAAAACATCTATTTCTGCTTTATCGACTCTGCCAAAGCCTTTGACTGTGTGGATCACAATAAACTGTGGAAAATTCTGAAAGAGACAGGAATACCAGACCACCTGACCTGCCTCTTGAGAAATCTGTATGCAGGTCAAGAAGCAACAGTTAGAACTGGACATGGAACAACAGACTGGTTCCAAATAGGAAAAGGAGTACATCAAGGCTGTATATTGTCACCCTGCTTATTTAACTTCTATGCAGAGTACATCATGAGAAACGCTGGGCTGGAAGAAACACAAGCTGGAATCAAGAGTGCCGGGAGAAATATCAGTAACCTCAGATATGCAGATGACACCACCCTTATGGCAGAAAGTGAAGAGGAACTCAAAAGCCTCTTGATAAAAGTGAAAGAGGAGAGTGAAAAAGTTGGCTTAAAGCTCAACATTCAGAAAACGAAGATCATGGCATCCAGTCCCCTCACTTCATGGAAATAGATGGGGAAACAGTGGAAACAGTGTCAGACTTTATTTTTGGGGGCTCCAAAATCACTACAGATGGTGACTGCCACCATGAAATTAAAAGACGGTTACTTCTTGGAAGGAAAGTCATAACCAACCTAGATAGCATCTTCAAAAGCAGAGACATTACTTTGTCAACAAAGGTCCATCTAGTCAAGGCTATGGTTTTTCCTGTGGTCATTTATGGATGTGAGAGTTGGACTGTGAAGAAAGCTGAGCACCAAAGAACTGATGCTTTTGAACTGTGGTGTTGGAGAAGACTCTTGAGAGTCCCTTGGACTGCAAGGAGATCAAATCAGTCCATTCTAAAGGAGATCAGTCCTGGGTGTTCATTGGAAGGACTGATGCTAAAGCTGAAACTCCAATACTTTGGCCACCTCATATGAAGAGTTGACTCATTAGAAAAGACTCTGATGCTGGGAACGATTGGGGACAGGTAAATGGGACGACAGAGGATGAGATGGCTGGATGGCATCACCAACTCGATGGACATGAGTTTGAGTGAACTCTGGGTGTTGGTGATGGACAGGGAGGCCTGGCGTGCTGTAATTCATGGGGTTGCAAAGAGTCGGACATGACTGGGCTACTGAACTGAACTGAACAGAAAAAAAAAAAACATTAAAAATACAAACATATGGAGGCTAAAAACACACTTCTGAATACCCAACAAATCACAAGTCAAAAAAGAAATCAAATATGCATAGAAACGAATAAAAATGAAAACATCCCAAACCTATGGGATTCAGTAAAAGCAGTGCTAAGGGAAAGGTTCATAGCAATACAAGCCTATAGGGAGAAACAGGAGAGAAATCAAATAAATAACGTAACTCTATACCTAAAGCAACCAGAAAAGGAAGAAATGAAGAACCCCAGGGTTAGTAGAAGGAAAAAAATTATAAAAATTAGGGCATAAATTAATGCAAAAGAAACAAAAGAGAGACCATGGCAAAAATCAACAAAGCTAAAAGCTGGTGCTTCAAGAAGATAAATAAAATAGACAAACCATTGGCCAGACTCAATAAGAAACAAAGGGAGAAGAATCAAATCAACAAAATTAGAAATGAAAATGGAGAAATCACAACAGACAACACAGAAATACAAAGGATCATAAGAGACTACTATCAGCAACTATATGCCAATAATATGGACAACTTGGAAGAAATGGACAAATTCTTAGAAAAGTATAACTTTCCAAAGATTAACCAGGAAGAAATAGAAAATCTTAACAGACCCATCACAAGCATAGAAATTGAAACCGTATTCACAAATCTTCCAACAAATAAAAGCCCATGACCAGATGGCTTCAGAGCTGAATTCTACCAAAAATTTAGAGAAGAGCTAACACCTATCCTACTCAAATTCTTCCAGAAAATTGCAATAGAAGGTAAACTTCCATACTCATTCTATGAGGCCACAATCACCCTAATACCAAAACTGACAAAGATGCCACAAAAAAAGAAAACTATAGGCCAATATCACTGATGAACATAGATGCAAAAATCCTTAACAAAATTCTAGCAAACAGAATTCAACAACATATTAAAAAGATCATACATCATGACCAAGTGTGCTTTATCCCAGGGATGCAAGGAATCTTCAATATTTGCAAATCAGTCAATGTGATACACTGCATTAACAAATTAAAAGATAAAAGTCATATGATTGTCTCAATAGATGCAGAGAAAGATTTTACAAAATTCAACATCCATTTATGATATAAACCCTCCAAACAGCAGGCATAGAAGGAACATACCTCAACATAATAAAAGCCATATATGATAAACCCACAGCAAACATTATCCTCAATGGTGAAAAATTGAAAGCATTTCCCCTAAAGTCAGGAACAAGACAAGGGTGCCCACTCTCACCACTAGTATTCCTCATAGTTTTGGAAGTTTTGACCACAGCAATCAGAGCAGAAGAAGAAATAAAAGGAATCCAGATTGGAAAAGAACAGGTAAAACTCTCACTGTTTGCAGATGACATGATCCTCTACAAAGAAAACCCTAAAGACTCCACCAGAAAATTATTAGAGCTAATCAATGTAAATAAAGTTGCAGGACATAAAATTAAAACACAGAAATCTCTTGCATTCCTATACAGTAACAATGAGAAAACAGAAGGAGAAATTAAGAAAATAATTCCATTCACCATTGCAACAAAAAGACTAAAATACTTAAGAATGAATCTACTTAAAGAAACAAAAGACTTATCTATAGTAAACTATAAAACACTGATGAAAGAAATCAAAGATGACACAAATAGATGGAGAAATATACCATGTTCATGGATTGGATGAATCAATATAGTGAAAATGAGTATACTACCCAAAACAATCTATAGATTCAATGCAATCCCTATCAAGCTACCAATGGTATTTTTCAGAGAATTAGAACAAATAATTTCACAATTTTATGGAATTACAGAAAACCTCGAATAGCCAAAGCAATCTTGAGAAAGAACAATGGAACTGGAGAAATCAACCTGCCTGACTTCAGGCTATAACTACAAAGCAACAGCCATCAAGACAATATGGTACTGGCACAAAGACAGAAACATATATCAATGGAACAAAATAGAAAGCCCAGAGATAAATCCACACACATATGGACACCTTATCTTTGACAAAGAAGGCAAGAATATACAATGGAGAAAAGACAATCTCTTTAACAAGTGGTGCTGGAAAAACTGGTCAACCACGTGTAAAAGAATGAAACTAGAACACTTTCTAATACCATATACAAAAATAAACTAAAAATGGATTAAAGGTCTAAATTTAAGACCAGAAACTATAAAACTCCTAGAGGAAAACATAGGCAAAACACTCTCTGACATAAATCATAGCAGGATTCTCTATGACCCACTTCCCAGAGTAATGGAAATAAAAGTAAAAATTAAAAAAAAAATAGGACCTAATTAAAATTAACAGCTTCTGCACAACAAAGGAAACTATAAGCAAGGTGAAAAGACAGCCTTCAGAATGGGAGAAAATAATAGCAAATGAAGCAACTGACAAAGAATTAATCTCAAAAATATACAAGGAACTCTTGTAGCTAAATTCCAGAAAAATAAATGACTCAATCAAAAAATGGGCCAAAGAACTAAATAGACATTTCTCCAAATAAGACATGCAAATGGCTAACAGACACATGAAAAGATGCTCAACATCACTCATTATCAGAGAAATGCAAATCAAAACCACAATGAGGTACCATCTCACTCTGGTCCTAATGGCTGCTATCAAAAAGTCTACAAACAATAAGTGCTGGAGAGGGTGCAGAGAAAAAGGAACCCTTTTACACTGTTGGTGGGAATGGAAACATAGCACACTATGGAGATCAGTATGGAGATTCCTTAAAAAAAAGTGGAAATAGAACTGCCATCAGTTCAGTTCAGTCGCTCAGTCATGTCCGACTCTTTGTGACCCCATGAATCGCAGCACGCCAGGCCTTCCTGTCCATCACCAACTCCCAGAGTTAACTCAGAGTCATGTCCATCGAGTCAGTGATGCCATCCAGCCATCTCATCCTTTGTCGTCCCCTTCTCCTCCTGCCCCCAATCCCTCCCAGCATCAAAGTCTTTTCCAATGAGTCAACTCTTCGCATGAGGTGGCCAAAGTACTGAAGTTTCAGCTTTAGCATCATCCCTTCCAAAGAAATCCCAGGGCTGATCTCCTTCAGAATGGACTGGTTGGATCTCCTTGCAGTCCAAGGGACTCTCAAGAAGAACTCATACAACCCAGCAATCCCACTGCTGGGCATACACACTGAAGAAACCATAATTGAAAGAGACATGTGTACCCCAATGTTTATTGCAGCACTGTTTACAATATCCAGGACATGGAAGCAACCTACATGTCCATCATCAGACGAATAGATAAGAAAGCTGGGGTACATATACACAATGGAATATCACTCAGCTATTAAAAAGAATAAATTTGAATTTGTTCTAATGAGGTGGATGAAACTGGAGCCTATTATACAGAGTGAAGTAAGCCAGAAAGAAAAACACCAATACAGTAAGTTAATGCATATATATGGAATTTAGAAAGATGGTAATGATGACCCTACATGTGAGACAGCAAAAGAGACACAGATGTAAAGAAAAGACTGTTGGACTCTGTGGGAGAAGGCGATGGTGGGATGATTTCAGAGAATAGCATTGAAACATGTATATTATCATATGTGAAATAGATCGCCAGTCCAGGTTCAATGCATGAGGCAGGGTGCTCAGGGCTGGTGCACTGGAATGACCCTGAGGGATGGGATGGGGAGAGATCCAGGAGGGAGGGTCAGGATGGGAAACACATGTACACCCATGGCTGATTCATGTGAATATATGGCAAAAACCACCACAATATTGTAAAGTAATTAGCCTCCAATTAAAATTTAAAAAAAAAATTAGGAAGTCCTGAGGTATAAATCTAACTAGAAAGGCACAGCACTTATATGAAAACTGTAAAATCTTTGAAGGCTATAAAACAAAATGTGAATAAATAAAAAAGATACGGCTGTATGGGAAGACTTAAAATGATTAAAATATCCATTCTCTAAATAAAATAAAATGAACAATAGAGCATTAGAGCATTGCTCAACATCTGACCTCTTCCATATTTACTTCTCTCATTCATTTTCTGCCCTTACAATGCACATAAACTCTGTGAAGGCAGGGCCTTTTGCTCTTTGATTGGTGTTGTATCCTTCAGTTTAGTTTAATTCAGTTCAGTCATTCAGTCGTGACTGACACTTTGCGACCCCATGGACTGCAGCACGCCAAGCCACCCTGTCCATCGCCAACTCCTGGAGCTTACTCAAACTCATGTCCATCGAGTTGGTGATGCCATCCAATCATCTCATCCTCTGTCATTCCTTTCAGCTTCCACCTTCAATCTTTCCCAGCATCAGGGTCTTTTCCAGTGAATCAGTTCTTCCCATCAGGTGGCCAGTGTATTGGAGTTTCAGCTTCAACATCAGTCCTTCCAATGAATATTCAACATTGATTTCCTTTAGGATTGACTGGTTGGATCTCCTTGCACTCCATGGGATTCTCAAGAGTCTTCTCCAACACCACAGTTCAAAAGCATCAGTTCTTCGATGCTCAGCTTTCTTCAGTCCAACTCTCACATCCATACGTGACCACTGGAAAAACCATAGCCTTGACTAGACAGACCTTTGTTGGCAAAGTAATGTCTCTACTTTTTACTATGCTGTCTAGGATATTAAAAGTTATGACCAAGGTCATAACTTTCCTTCTGAAGAGTAAGCTTTTTAATATGCTGTCTAGGTTGATATAGATTTTCTTGCAAGGACCAAGTGTCTTTTAATTTTGTGGCTGCAGTCACCATCTACAGTGATTTTGGAGGCCCCCAAAATAAAGTTTGCCACTGTTTCCAGTATTTCCCCATCTATTTGCCAGGAAGTGATGGGATCAGATGCCATGACCTTAGTATTCTGAATGTTGAGCTTTAAGCCAACTTTTTCATGCTCCTCTTTCACTTTCATCAAGAGGCTCTTTATTTCTTCTTTGCTTTCTGCCATAAGGGTGGTGTCATCCGAGTATCTGAGATTATTGATATTTCTCCCTGCAGTCTTGATTCCAGCTTGTGCTTCATCCAGCCCAACATTTCACATGATGTGCTCTGTATATAAGTTGAATAAGCAGGGTGACAATATATAGCCTTGAAATATTCCTTTCCTAATATGGAACCAGTCTTTTGTTCCCTGTCTAGTTCTAACTGTAGCTTCTTGACCTGCATACAGATTTCTCAGGAGGCAGGTAAGGTGATGTTGTTATTCCCATCTCTTTAAGAATTTTTCACAGTTTGTGATCCACACAGTCAATGGCTTTGGCATGGTCAATAAAGCAGAAGTAGATGTTTTTCTGGAACTCTATTGCTTTTTCCATGATCCAGTGGATGTTGGCAATTTGATCTCTGGTTCCTCTGTCTTTTCCAAAACCAGCTTAAACATCTGGAAGTTCATGGTTCACTTACGTTGAAGCCTGACTTGGAGAATTTTGATCATTACTTTGCTAGTGTGTGAGATGAATGCAAGTGTGTGGTAGTTTGAACATTTTTGGCATTGTCTTTCTGTGGGATTGGGATAAAATCTGACCTTTTCCAGTCCTGTGGCCACTCATGTGTGTTCCAAATTCGCTCACATATTGAGTGCAGCACTTTAACAGGATCACCTTTTAGAATTTGAAATAGCTCAACTGGAATTCCATCACTTCCACTAGTTTTGTTTGTAGTGATGCTTCCTAAGGACAACTTGACTTCATAGTCCAGGATGTCTGGCTCTAGGTGAGTGATTACACCATCGTGATTCCTTAGCACAGGTTTTTCCCTGTGGTCTGAAAGTGGAACATTCCTATGACAACTTTTGTAAGCCCAAAGACAGTAAAGCAAAGAAGCAGTCATCTTAGGACATGTCTTGCTAATGGATGCACAAAATACATGGAGATAAAGTGCAGATGCTTACAGAGGGAATGACATTCAAAGCTATGGGGCTTGGTTAGATATAGTGTAGTACTGGGGAAAGACTTTGGTGATATCACTTTTGATGCTCAGAGAATGTGCTACCTCTATAAATGGCTTGTGACGAAACAAATGGCGAACTTTATTTTCACTTTTCACCTTTTGTTCATAAGAGCAAAACTTTCTTTGGATTTCTTTGGGTTAACTCAGATAGTTACTGATGTAGGTCTTTCATAAAAATGAAGTTCCTTAAAGTGAATTTTCAAAAATCAGGGGATGCCTTTAGATTGATGAGTATTAACATCTGCAGGTAGAAATAGAATTAATTTTCCTTGATTCATACGGGTTGTATGGAGGAAGACTGGAAATCTGAAAAGCATCAAATTCTTTAGTAAGATCTAAGGGCACAATGAATCTCATGTAGGTAACCAATATTGTCTCTTGTATGTATAGGTATGTGTTTTTGTTGCACATTATTTTCAAAGAGTTTATTCTTAGCAATGTAACAAATATTAAAATAAAATGGTCTAAACAGAATAATTTATTTATTGAGCAGAAAATAGCTATTTAAAATGAAAAATGCCTCAATACCTCTTGGAGAGTTTTTTTTTTTTTTTGATGTAACAAGAACCTATAAACTAAACGCTTTGACTATATAGATCACAAAAAACTGTGGAAAATTCTTATAGAGATGGGAATACCAGACCACCTGACCTGCCTCCTGAGAAATCTGTATGCAGGTCAGGAAGCAACAGTTAGAACTGGACATGGAACAACAGACTGGTTCCAAATTAGGAAAGGAGTATGTGAAGGCTGTGTCACCCTGCTTTATTTAACTTATATGCAGAGAACATCATGTAAAATGCTTGGCTGGATGAAGCACAAGCTGGAATCAAGATTACCGGGAGAAATATCAATAACCTCAGATACTCAGATGATACCACCCTTATGGCAGAAAGCAAAGAAGAACTAAAGAGCTTTCTTGATGAAAGTGAAAGAGGAGCATGAAAAAGTTGGCTTAAAACTCAACATTCAGAAAACTAAGATCATGGCATCTGATCCCAACACTTCATGGCAAATAGATGGGGAAACAATGGAAACAGTGACAGACTTTATTTTGGGGAGCTCCAAAATCACTGCAGATAGTGACTGAAGCCATGAAATTAAAGACACTTGCTCTTTGGAAGAAAAGTGTGACCAACCTAGACAGAATATTAAAAAGCAGAGACATTACTTTGTCAACAAAGGTCCATCTAGTCAAAGCTGTGGTTTTTCCAGTAATCATGTATGGATGTGAAAGTCGAACTACAAAGAAAGCTGAGTGCCGAAGAACTGACACTTTTGAACAGTGGTGTTGGAGAAGACTCTTGAGAGTCCTGTGGACTACAAGAAGATCAAATCAGTCAATCCCAAAGGAAATTAATCCTGAATATTCATTGGAAGAACTGATGCTGAAACTGAAATTCCAATCCTTTGGCCACCTGATGTGAAGCTGACTCACTGGAAAAGACCCTGATACTAGGAAAGATTTAAGGCAGGAGGAGAAGGGGACGACAAAGGATGAGATGGTTGGATGGCATCACTAACTTGATGGACATGAGTTTGAGCAAGATCTGGAAGTAGGTGACGGACAGGGAAGCCTGCTGTACTACAGTCCTTGAGTTGCAAAGGGTCAGACACGACTAAGCAACTGAATTGAACTGAACTTACAAGATAGTAAAGTAAGTCCCCTACATATTAATGCATTCCATTCCAAGAGCTTGTTTGTAAGGCAGGTTGGTTCATAAGTCCAACAAAGTTAGCCTAGGTACCCAACTTTTACAGATAACACCAGGCATGTGGACTAACATGTTACTGGACACGCATATGCATTTTCACATCTTTGAAAGTTTGCAACTTAAAGGTTCCTGCATAGAGTACTTACTGTATTGGAAAGAGTGAACTGAATCTCTGTCTGTTTTTTCAACATTGTATCCATAGTCCTAAGCACAATCCTTGATACAAAGCCTTTGTTCAATAAATACTTGCTGAATGAATGAGTTTACGTATCTATTTTTGTATAGAGAAAATTGTGAAAACTATAGAAATGCACCTTGCATTCAAGTAAATTTGTTTCTAAATTATAGTTGTACATTTAAGTTACGGTTTATTAGATTGATTCTAGAGAAATGTAAGACTAGGGGATTAAAGTTGGCCATCTTGCTACATGGTGCTTTATTCCTTCTATCTGTTACTGATTTTCTCTTTTGCTTTCTCTTGGGTTAATTGAACATTTTGTATTAATTCATTTTATCTTCACTGTTAACCTACTATTTATAATTTTTTAAATATTTTTGTAGTTGATTTATGGTTTGGATACACCATATGAGTGGATATACCAAATGAGTCAGTTAATTAGACTCATTTCAAACAATACTGTACGTATTTCATAAGTAGATTAAGGCCCTTATAGCTGTATATTCCAATTCCTCTCCCTCACCCTTTATCCTGTTACTGTCCTACATTTCATTTTATACCTGCTATAAACACAGAAAACATGGCTTCTATTTTTCCTTTGGACAGTTATCCTTTAGGCTTTTTAGATCAATTAAAAAAACTATTTTACTTTTATTTATCCCATTCCTATTTCTCTTTGTTTCTTGATAAATATTCAAATTTCAGTTTGCTATCATAGTCTTCCTACCTTACAAATATTTTAATATTTCTTGTGCAGTATAGGTCTGCTTACAATGAATTTTCTGTTTTTGTTGTCCTTAGAAGAAAACCTTATTTATGCTTCTTTTTTGAATGATCTTATTTTCTGGGTAAAGAATGATGGAAGGAGAGTATTTCTTTCCTTCATGCTTTCTGATGAGAAATCAGCTACAATATGTATTTGTTTCTCTGATTGTAATGCAACAGCTTTAAAGAGTTTTGCTGGGTTTTGTTTTCAGCATTTTTAACATGATATGCCTAGGTGTGTTCACTCAACCTTATCATCGTATGGGGTTTTTGTTTTCTTTGAGATTCCTGGATCTGTGCTTTGATGTCTATGATTAATTACAGAAAATTTGTGGCCATTATTTATTTATTCTGTTCCATTCTGTCCTGATTCTCCTTCTAAGATTCCAGTTAGACAGATTTTTTTCTTTTTATATCATCTCCCAACTATTGGATGCAATGTTCTATGTTATTTTTGTTTATTTTTGCCTCTTTTTTTTCTTCTTGTGGTCCATATTGGGTTATTTCTACTGTTCTATGTTCAAGTTCACTGATTTCCCCACTGTGTTGAGTCTGCTACTAAGCCAATTAAAGGCAGCCTTTTATCTGGATTGCTAAGCTACTCATTTCCATTTTATTTTTTCTCATGGTTTTCTTCTCTTTGGTAAAACTATTCATCCAATTTTTGCATGTTGTTCACTTTTTTCATTAGAGTTTGTATAACATATTAATCATCATAATTTTAAATTCCCTGTCAGGTAGTTTCAATATCTGTGCTATATCTGAGTCTGTTGGCCCTATTGATTATATTATCTCTTGCAGTCTGTGTGTGTGTGTGTGTGTGTGTGTGTGTGTACCTTTTCAAATTCTTTACACTTCCTTTTTTCTAGAAAACCATGCATTTTGTATAAGAAAGTAGAGATTTAGGTGAGTAGTTTTTATGCTCATAAATGGACAGAACATTCCTTTTGCTGTTTTTAGTGTGAAGGTTTGTGTTAGTCTAGCCAGGAATTCATAATTTTTGAACTTACTGTTGCTATGTTTACCTTTAGTGAAATAACCTTCATTTTTCCCAATCAATAACTTGTGTTTAAAGCAGAAACTGGCTTCTGAACATATTTTCCTTCATTTCTACTCCACCTTCACCAATCAATCTTCCCTTTGGGGCTGGACCACAGAGGGGCCTCCTCTCACAGCTTGCCCAGCAGGACTCACTGTCAACTTTACTTGATGATTCTTAGCTGCGTGGCAGGAAGTGAAGGCGATACAAGCCCCTGGGGCTCCAGGATGTGACTTCCATGTTCCTCCTCCTCCCCAGCTAGAGTTCTGGTTAAGAATGTATCCCTGTCCCTTTTCCAGGCTGGAAGGTTGTTTCTTATTTCCTCTGCAGGTGCAATGGGTTTTCATCAGTACCCTAAGAACAACAGTTTTATTGTCCCTCTCTCTATAGATTAAGGTTTTTGTTTCATAAAGGACACAGTGGAGAAAAGTGGGGTGAGGTGGGGTGTGAGGAATATTTTCATGTCTATCTTCCTTGTCCTACACAAAGGAAGCTGTTTCTGGGACTGTCCCATTTTTCCCTATTAGCATATGGTGTTCTTGGGCAAAAATACTGTTGGAATCTGAGTTCCCCTCCCTCATTTCTGTGCCCACATCACCCCAAACTTCACCTTCCACCATTCTGAACTCTGTCTTCAATTTAACATGTATTCCAGTGAATTCTTGGTAGTGTTCAGTGACATCTGCCTTAGGTAGGCCAGTGTTTGCATGATACCTCCTTCTATAGGCATCTACTTCTCCCCAGTTTTCTGGTTAGTTGTTATTTTCTGATCTCAGCTCTCTGATAGGTTCAAGAGAAAAACTGAAATGTCAATCTATCCAGCTTTTCTATTTCTGTAATGGCACTATCAGTACTCCTAGTTTTTTATGTCCTGGAGCAGAAACTTCAATAAGACTGGAAACAAACTGTGTTTAAAAGAATTATGAATTGTGCTCAAATTATATTTTTTCTTTGTGATACTATACATATCACCTATACTGTACTTTCTGTAAAAAGTATTTCAGCTTAAAAAAGAAGTGTTGTTCATGATTCATATTATTATGAACAGCAAGATTGTTGGATAGGATGTCTTCTAAAAAAAATTGAAATTTCTAAGAATTGTTGCAGAGGTCTAATTGAAAAAAATGGAAAATGGCATACGTTTCAATGTTTTAGATGCAGTGGCTATTTAGGGTCTACCTGGATCTTCTGGCTTATATACAATCTTTGGTTTCTCACTTGACCAAATCAAAGAAACAACGCATACACTATGAGTGTGAAGACTGTTGACTTGACAAGAAACTAAAGTAGTTTAATGAGTGGGTAGAAGCTGTATACACAGAGAAAACAAAAACAATTTAAAGCATAAGTGGTGACTATAGCTATTTCCTGAGCCCATTTTATCTTTTTATATAAAGCTTCATTCCTCCTATTGTCCCTGGACACTGTTTTGTATTAACGGACACTGGAGAGCTATGTATTTAAGATGTTATCCTGGTGCAGAGTACATCATGAGCACATCAGTGCAGAGCACATATCATATGCAGAGCACATCATCTGAAATGCTAGGCAGGATGAAGCACAAGCTGGAATCAAGACTGCAGGGTGAAATATCAATAACCTCAGACAAGCAGATGACACCACCCTTATGGCACAAAGTGAAGAAGAAATAAAAAGCTTCTTGATGAAAGTGGAAGACGAGAGTGAAAAAGTTGGCTTAAAACTCAACATTCAGAAAACTAAGATCATGGCACCCCATTCCATCACTTCTTGGCAAATAGATGGGGAAACAATGGGAACAGTGACAGACTTTATTTTGGGGGGCTCCAAAATCATTGCAGATGGTGACTGCAGCCATGAAATTAAAAGACACTTGCACCTTAGAAGAAAAGCTATGACCGACCTAGACAGCATATTACAAAGCAGAGATGTTACTTTGCCAACAAAGGTCTGTCTAGTCAAAGCTGTGGTTTTTCCAGTAGTCATGGATGGGTGTGAGAGTTGGACTATAAAGAAAGATGAGTGCAGAAGATTTGATGCTTTTAAACAGTGGTGTCAAGAAGACTCTTCAGAATCCCTTGGACTGCAAGGAGATCCACCAGTCCATTCTAAAGGAAATTAGTTCTGAATATTCATTGGAAGGACTGATGCTGAAGCTGAAATTTCAATACTTTGGCCACTTGATTCAAAGAGCTGATTCACTGGAAAAGACTCTGATGCTGGGAAAGACTGAAGGTGGAAGGAGAAGGGGATGACAGAGGATGAGATTGTTAGATGGCATCGCCGACTCAATGGAAATGATTTTGAGCAAGCTGCAGGAGTTAGTGATGGACAGGGAAGCCTGGTGTGCCTAGTCCAGTTCAGTCAGTTCAGTTGTGTCCGACTCTTTGCAACCCCATGAATTGCAGCATGCCAGGCCTCCCTGTCCATCACTAACTCCCGGAGTTCACTCAGACTCACATCCATCAAGTAAGTGATGCCATCCAGCCATCTCATCCTCTGTCGTCCCCTTCTCCTCCTGCCCCTAATCCCTCCCAGGATCAGAGTCTTTTCCAATGAGTCAACACTTCACATGAGGTGGCCAAAGTACTAGAGTTTCAGCTTTAGCATCATTCCTTCCAAAGAAATCCCAGGGCTGATCTCCTTCAGAATGGACTGATTGGATCTCCTTGCAGTCCAAGGGACTCTCAAGAGTCTTCTCCTACACCACAGTTCAAAAGCATCAATTCTTTGGTGCTTAGCTTCTTCACAGTCCAACTCTCACATCCATACATGACCACAGGAAAAACCATAGCCTTGACT
>NW_011494711.1:446327-446433 GCF_000754665.1 Bison bison bison | reverse complement strand
ACCATAGCCTTGACTAGACAGACCTTTGTTGGCAAAGTAATGTCTCTGCTTTTGAATATGCTCTCTAGGTTAGTCATAACTTTCCTTCCAAGGAGTAAGCGTCCTT
>NW_011494711.1:441067-446129 GCF_000754665.1 Bison bison bison | reverse complement strand
CCCCCCAAAATAAAGTCTGACACTGTTTCCACTGTTTCCCCATCTATTTCCCATGAAGTGGTGGGACCGGATGCCATGATCTTCGTTTTCTGAATGTTGAGCTTTAAGCCAACTTTTTCACTCTCCTCTTTCACTTTCATCAAGAGGCTTTTTAATTCCTCTTCACTTTCTACCATAAGGGTGGTGTCATCTGCATATCTGAGGTTATTGATATTTCTCCCGGCACTCTTGATTCCAGCTTGTGTTTCTTCCAGTCCAGCGTTTCTCATGATGTACTCTGCATATAAGTTAAATAAGCAGGGTGACAATATACAGCCTTGACGTACTCCTTTTCCTATTTGGAACCAGTCAGTTATTCCATGTCCAGTTCTAACTGTTGCTTCCTACCTGCATACAAATTTCTCAAAAGGCAGATCAGGTGGTCTGGTATTCCCATCTCTTTCAGAATTTTCCACAGTTTATTGTGATCCACACAGTCAAAAGCTTTGGCATAGTCAATAAAGCAGAAATAGATGTTTTTCTGGAACTCTCTTGCTTTTTCCATGATGCAGTGGATGTTGGCAATTCGATCTCTGGTTCCTCTGCCTCTTCTAAAATCAGCTTGAACATCAGGAAGTTCATGGTCACATATTGCTGAAGTCTGGCTTGGAGAATTTTGAGCATTCTTTACTAACGTGTGAGATGAGTACAATTGTGTGGTAGTTTGAGCATTCTTTGGCATTGCCTTTCTTTGGGATTGGAATGAAAACTGACCTTTTCCAGTCCTGTGGCCACTGCTGAGTTTTCCAAATTTGCTGGCATATTGAGTGTAGCACTTTCACAGCATCATCTTTCAGGATTTGAAATAGCTCAACTGGAATTGCATCACCTCCACAAGCTTTGTTTGTAGTGATGCTTTCTAAGGCCCACTTGACTTCACATTCCAGGATGTCTGGCTCTAGAGTGATCACACCATCGTGATTATCTGGGTCGTGAAGTTCTTTTTTGTACAGTTCTTCTGTGTACTCTTGCCACCTCTTCTTAATATCTTCTGCTTCTGTTAGGTCCATACTTTTTCTGTCCTTTATCGAGCCCATCTTTGCATGAAATGTCCCCTTGGTATCTCTAATTTTCTTGAAGAGATCTTAGTCTTTCCCATTCTGTTGTTTTCCTCTATTTCTTTGCATTGATCACTGAGGAAGGCTTTTTTATCTCTCCTTGCTATTCTTTGGAACTCTGCATTCAGATGCTTATATCTTTCCTTTTCTCCTTTGCTTTTCACTTCTCTTCTTTTCATAGCTATTTGTAAGGCCTCCCCAGACAGCTATTTTGCTTTTTTGCATTTCTTTTCCATGGGTATGGTCTTGATCCCTGTCTCCTGTACAATGTCATGAACCTCATTCCATAGTTCATCAGGCACTCTGTCTATCAGATCTAGGCCCTTAAATCTATTTCTCACTTCCACTGTATAATCATAAGTGATTTGATTTAGGTCATACCTGAATGGTCTAGTGGTTTTCCCTAGTTTTTTCAATTTCAGTCTGAATTTGGCAATAAGGAGTTCATGATCTGAGCCACAGTCAGCTCCCGGTCTTGTTTTTGCTGGCTGTATAGAGCTTCTCCATCTTTGTCTGCAAAGAATATAATCAATCTGATTTTGGTGTTGACCATCTGGTGATGTCCATGTACAGAGTCTTCTCTGTGTTGTTGGAAGAGGGTGTTTGTTATGACCAGTGCATTTTCTTGGCAAAACTGTATTAGTCTTTGCCCTGCTTCATTCTGTATTCCAAGGCCAAATTTGCCTGTTACTCCAGGTGTTTCTTGACTCCCTACTTTTGCATTCCAGTCCCCTATAATGAAAAGAACATTTTTGGGGGGTGTTAGTTCTAGAAGGTCTTGTAGGTCTTCATAGAATCGTTCAGCTTCAGCTTCTTCAGCATTACTGTTTGGGGCATAGACTTGGATTACTGTGATATTGAATGGTTTGCCTTGGAAACAAACAGAGATCATTCTGTCATTTTTGAGATTGCATCCAAGTACTGAATTTCAGACTATTTTGTTGACCATGATTTCTACTCCATTTCTTCTGAGGGATTCCTGCCCGCAGTAGTAGATATAATGGTTCTGTGTTAAATTCACCCATTCCAGTCCATTTTAGTTTGCTGATTCCTAGAATGTGGACATTCACTCTTGCCATCTCTTGTTTGACCTCTTCCAATTTGCCTTGATTCATGGACCTGACATTCCAGGTTCCTCTACTATTGCTCTTTATAGCATCGGACCTTGCTTCTATCACCAGTCACATCCACAGCTGGGTATTGTTTTTGATTTGGCTCCATCCCTTTATTCTTTCTGGAGTTATTTCTCCACTGATCTCCAGTAGCATATTGGGCATCTAATGACCTGGCATCTACTGATCCTCTTTCAGTATCCTATCATTTTGCCTTTTCATACTGTTCAGTCCAGGGTGTCACTAATAGTCAGACATGACTATGTGACTGAATTGAACTGAACTGAATCCTTGAGTACCTAGAAAAATACTTCATGATGCTGATGCAAAATAAAAAGAAAAATGGGTACAATTTTTCTCATGCCTAGGTCTCTACAAACAATTGTGGATCAGATAAGCATTCCTTAAATATGTGGTCTAACCAACTTGAGGTTTAGACTACATGCATAGCAAGTGTTTGTATATTAAAAATTACTGTGAAAAGAATTATGTCTTAGGAAAAGAGAGACAATTTAAACATCAAGCTAGGGGTTTTGTTTCTTGAGTCTAGTTTAAGAGAGAAACACATAAGGATAAAAATGAATCAAAATAGTTTAAAATATTATTCTGGAATCCCTCTTTCCATTGGAATTAACAGGCAAAGCTAAAGTTCTTGGTTTGTTAGTGGAAAGATAGGCTGTCACTCAAATGAAGATGGCCAAATCGTCACTCAAATAGAAGGTCAAGCTTGATTTTCAAAGTTCAGTGAAAGGTAATCAGATGCACTAGAATATTTATGATTCAGTCAAGAGGTTCATAGTGCATTGCATCAAAATTTAGAGAGATTAGTAGAGCATATATTTAGACACAGTATTTAAAATTAAGAGATTAAAAAACACTTACTCTTTAAATTCATAGAAACTATAAAGATCAAGTCTAATCACACCAAAATATGTTCCATGGATCAACCTCACTGGAAATACATGGAAATATTTTAAATTTTAGGATATTTTGACCTTATCTGTAAGATATGTGTCAGTATGTATTTTGTGATTGCCTAGAGGGTAACCCTCAGTTTGGTTTCTTAATCAGAATGTAGGACAATTACCTGGAGTTCAAACTACATTCTAATTCTCTAATTCCAATTTATAACTTTAAATTACCAAGATTTAATGATGTAAGTTAGTTATAGTTTGGTATAAACAATGTTTAAAGTGTTAGAAAAAAAATTAACATTTATGGCTTTTCCCCACACAAGGCACCTGAAGAAAAGTGACCTAATTTGCAAGATCACCATCTAGTGGAAATTTGTCACACTGCAAGCACGTAGTCCCTAGCGCCCAAGAAGGATTTCTAATGATATATGGCCAGGCAAATCCATCTCAGATACAAGATAGGTGATGTAATTTTGACCATATCAGACAATATTGCACACATAGAAATATTACTCCTGGATTTATAAATCATGAACCAATAGCTTGGAAAGAAATAGAGGACATATACTACATGGTTAAATTAGGTAATTAAATGAAAGGAAACCAAACAGATTGTTTCATTCTACCCCATTCACACTGACAAAGTGTCATACTCCTACTTTCATGAAGATAAATTCAGGAAACAACTATCAGGAAGCAGGAGTGAATGCTAGGAATAGGGATTTTTTTTTTTTTAGTAGGTTTACCAATTCTTACCACCTACAGAACTGGGTGGAAAGAGACCCCCTGAAGTATAGTCTATACCTATTCCTTCTCTTAAATTCCTTTAAAATATCTTGGAATCTTCATTAGTAACAGAAACTTATCCTCTGGAAATATGTCAGCACTCCCATCCCCGCAAAGCAAGCTGCTTGTTCAGTTCAGTTCAGTTCAGTCACTCAGTCGTGTCTGACTCTTTGCGACTCCATGAACTGCAGCACACCAGGCCTCCCTGTCCATCACCAACTACTGAAGTAGATCAAAACCCATGTCCACTGAGTCAGTGATGCCATCCAACCATCTCATCCTCTGTCGTCCCCTTCTCCTCTTGCCCTCGATATTTCCCAGCATCAGGGTCTTTTCAAATGAGTCAACTCGTAGCATCAGATGGCCAAAGTATTGCAGTTTCAGCATCAATATCGGTCCTTCCAATTAACACCCAGGACTGAACTCCTTTAGGATGGACTGGGTGGATCTCCTTGCAGTCCAAGGGACTCTCAAGAGTCTTCTCCAACACCACAGTTCAAAAGCATCAATTCTTCAGCATTCACCTTTCTTTATAGTCCAACTCTCACATCCATACAGGACCACTGGAAAAACCATAGCCTTGACTACATGGACCTTTGTTGGTGAAGAAATGTCTCTGCTTTTCAATATGCTGTCTAGGTTGGTCATAACTTTCCTTCCAAGGAGTAAGCATCTTTAAATTTCATAGCTGCAATCACCATCTGCAATGATTTTGGAGCCCCCCAAAATAAAGTCAGCCACTATTTCCCCAACTATTTGCCAAGAAGTGATGGGACTGGATGCCATGATCTTAGTTTTCTGAATGTTGGGCTTTAAGCCAACATTTTAACTGTCCTTTTTCACTTTCATCAAGAGACTCTTTAATTCTTCACCTCTGCCGTAGTGTGGTGTCATCTACATATCTGAGGTTATTGATATGTCTCCCTGCAATCTTGATTCCAGCTTGTGCTTCTTCCACCCAGCATTTCTAATGTATATGCAGATGTATATTTCTGCATATACATTTCTAATGTATATGCAGATGTACTCTGCATATACGTTAAATAAGCAGGGTGACAATATACAGCCTTGACGTACTCCTTTTCCTATTTGGAACCAGTCTGTTGTTCCATGTCCAGTTCTAACTGTTGCTTCCTGACCTGCATACAAATTT
>NW_011494711.1:406950-440967 GCF_000754665.1 Bison bison bison | reverse complement strand
ATGTCCAGTTCTAACTGTTGCTTCCTGATCTGCATACAAATTTCTCAAGAGGCAGGTCAGGTGGTCTGGTATTCCCATCTCTTTCAGAATTTTCCACAGTTTATTGTGATCCACACAGTCAAAAGCTTTGGCATAGTCAATAAAGCGGAAATAGATGTTTTTCTGGAACTCTCTTGCTTTTTTGATGGTCCAGCAGATGTTGGCAATTTGATGTCTGGTTCCTCTGCCTCTTCTAAATCCAGCTTGCACACCTGGAAGTTCATGGTCACATATTGCTGAAGTCTGGCTTGGAGAATTTTGAGCATTACTTTACTAGCATGTGAGACGAGTGCAATTGTGTGGTAGTTTGAGCATTCTCTCCATTGCCTTTTTTGGGATTGAAATGAAAACTGACCTTTTCCAGTCCTGTGGCCACTGCTGAGTTTTCCAAATTTGCTGGCATATTGAGTGTAGCACTTTCACAGCATCATCTTTCAGGATTTGAAATAACTCAACTGGGATTCCATCACCTCCACTAGCTTTGTTCGTAGTGATGCTTTCTAAGGCCCACTTGACTTCACATTCCAGGATGTCTTGCTCTAGTTGAGTGTGAGTGATCACACCATCATTATTATCTGGGTTGTGAAGATCATTTTTGTGCAGTTCTTCTGTGTTTTCTTGCCACCTCTTCTTAATATCTTCTGTTTCTGTTAGGTCCATACCATTTCTGTCCTTTATCCAGCCCATCTTTGCATGAAATGTTTTCTTTTTATCTCTAATTTTCTTGAAGAGATCTCCAGTCTTTTCCATTCTGTTGTTTTCCTCTATTTCTTTTTATTGATCGCTGAGGAAGGCTTCCTTATCTCCCCTTGCTATTCTTTGGAACTCTGCATTCAAATGGGTATATCTTTCCTTTTCCCCTTTGCTTTTCACTTCTTTTCTTTTCACAGCTATCTGTAAGGCCTTCTCAGACAGCCATTTTGCTTTTTTGCATTCATTTTTATTGGGAATGGTCTTGATTCTTGTCTCCTGTACATGGCACGAACCTCTGTCCATAGTTCATCAGGCACTCTGTCTATCAGATCTAGGCCCTTAAATCTATTTCTCACTTCCACTGTATAATCATAAGCGATTTGATTTAGGTCATACCTGAATGGTCTAGTGGTTTTCCCTAGTTTCTTCAATTTCAGTCTGAATTTGGCAATAAGGAGTTCATGATCTGAGCCACAGTCAGCTCCCGATCTTGTTTTTGCTGACTGTATAGAGCTTCTCCATCTTTGGCTGCAAAGAATATAATCAATCTGATTTCGGTTTTGACCACCTGGTGATGTCCATGTGTAGAGTCTTCTCTTGTGTTGTTGGAAAAGGGTGTTTGCTATGACCAGTGTGCTCTCTTGGCAGAACTCTATTAGCCTTTGCCCTGCTTCATTCTGTACTCCAAGACCAAATTTGCCTGTCACTCCAGGTGTTTCTTGACTTCCTACTTTTGCATTCCAGACCCCTATAATGAAAAGGACATCTTTTTTGGGTGTTAGTTCTAAAAGGTCTTGTAGATCTTCATAAAACCATTCCACTTCAGCTTCTTCAGTGTTACTAGTCAGGGCATAGACTTGGATTATCATGATATTGAATGGTTTGCCTTGGAAATGAACAGAGATCATTCTGTCTTTTTGAGATTGTTCTAGATAAATTTGGGGTTGCTCCTTTTGGACCTGGAGCAGCTTTTTTAGCTGGAGTCAGCAATCACTTACATGACAGGTGGAGTTTGGAGAAACTAAGGCTATTACTTTTTGGTCAAAATGAACACTTGAACTAATATTCTATTTTGCCTAAGATTCACACAAATTAATGTTGCTTGATTTCTAGGAATCCCATATTTTTTACCTCTCCCAAAATCTCATCAGTTGTAAGATATAACATTATTTTATGTACAACCATGGTAGAAAAATACTGTCAATTTAATGATGAGAAGTCATCAATTCTAAGATGCATCCCAATTTCAAATATTTTCAATCATATTTAAAAATATGTTTATACCCTTGAAATATGGTGAATAAAAATGATCATAATAGAGAAAGTATTGAGAAAGAAGACTGTAATAATATTAATTCAACACTGAGGTACTGATGTCAACCAGCTAAAGCAGAGGCTAAGGAAATGGAACACAGAATAGTTGTGTTTTTATAGAAAAGGAGGAAAAGAAAAACTCCAACTGCTTCACAAGGTTGAGTAAGCCCAGCTTTATTTAGACCATACAACCTCCTTTGAACAACTCCTTTTAGCAATGTTTATTTAAAGAGGTCACTATTTGAAGTTAGCATACTGAATTCCATAGCTGTTGACCCTTTGGAAAAATAACTGACTCTGAGAAAGGTTAAGAAAGGTGGGAAAAGTCTATGAATAAAACCTTTTCAAGCTAGAAAGAGGTCAAAGTACAGCATGATCAAAGACACAGATGAAATGCAGAAGAATGAAGATAAAGGTAAAATAATGAGGACCCGGAGACACTAATAAAAAGAGAAATGCTTTCTTACGTGGCTAGGTGCTGCTGCAGGAACAGGAAAATGCTCTCAGACTCCGTGTGGAAGGACTTCACTCATCCCAGCCTGTACACGGCAGCAGTAAAGAAAACAAATTAAACAACAACAACAGTTGCTGAGTTTCAATTCTAAAATAGGCTGACTTACACTGGATGTCAGATCTCACAGTAGAGTTATGGGGACAGACTCCTGTTTCTTCTTGAGCTGCATATTAGGTTTTATAGTAATACAACGTTCTTTTTAAGTCAGAGGGTGAAAATAGATATAACCCAGAAATTCTCCCCTCAAAAGAAAAGAAAAATTTGTAAACCGAATTGATGTAAGGGACAAAATAGGATATTATTGAGGAAATGTTTCAAGGAAATATCCATGCCTAATACTGGAGAAGGAAATGGCAACCCACTCTGGTATTCTTGCCTGGAAAATCTCGTGGATGGAGGAGCCTAGTAGGCTACAGTCCGTGGGGTCACAAAGAGTCGGACATGACTGAGCAACTTCACTTCACTTCACTCATGCTAGGAGAATAACACAGTATCTACATGACATCCTTTGAAAGATTAAGAAAATATTTATTTTTCTTGCTTAATTGTTCCTCGGAGTCTGAAATTTATCATCAAAGTATAATTTCTTTGTGTGTGTGTGTGTGACTGTGTGTGTGAGACATCAAAATTCTAACAAAATTAAAATGTCCTGGACACAGGATGTTAACATATTATGCCATATTACTTAGTAGGTTTGTTTTATTTGATGAAGTTATTAGGTAATTTGAAAATCATAACCATAACTCATCTGACTGACTCTGGTTGGTAAGAGTTGTGGGGAGAGGACAGAAAACTGGTGAGTTGAAATTTTAGAACTTTAAAACAGATGTGCTGCCAAATACTTTACATATAATCTCTTAATTCTCATAAGAATGCTGTTAAATAGTTGTTATCATTCTCATTTTACATAAGGAGAAACCGAGTCTCAACCATGTTAAATAAATGGCTGAAGACAACATACTTAGTCAGTGGAGAAATTGGGTCCATTCAAGTCAACTCACCTCAAATTCCTTACAAAACCAAATCAAGATATGTGGGAAAACAAAAATATTGAATGAATCACTTTTATGTGCATCAGAATGTTTTCTCAGAGTAACCCATACATTGTAACATTTTGAAAAACAAAAATGTAGATTTTCCATATTAAATTTATGTTTGCTGAAAGTTTTGGTAGGATAGATTAAACCATAGTTCATCTTATTTTGATTACTCATCAAAATCATGATTAAAATATAAGTGTTTTAATAATCTTCATACAACTAGTACATGATAGAACCAAGACTTTTACCTCTTCTTATGATTTCAGATTCTGGACATCTTTCAATAACCTATAATACCTCGAGTGTATGTTTCAACTAGACATTGTTTAAGATCTCATGAGCTCTCTCAAAATCTTTAATAATGAACATAGCAGGAACATCTATCCTTCCCATCCCATCCTGCTCTGCAGAGTCATGCACAGCATAATTTTAAATCAAATTTTATGACTATAATTTCAAAAATTCAAATTCCTGTGGTGTGAAATTGTTTTTATCTAGACTTAATCCAAGGTTGATGGCCAACAATCATTCAGTTCAGTTCAGTCGCTCAGTCATGTCTGACTCTTTGCGACCCCATGAATCGCAGCACGCCAGGCTTCCCTGTCCATCACCATCTCCCGGAGTTCACTCAGACTCACATAAATCACCATATATATTACTGTTATTTGAAATGAAGTTTCTTTAGGAGAACACAATGTTAGACACTAAGTTATAAAGAACATTAACATTTTTAAAAAACATGAGTATATAGAGTCAGAATATGCCATCCAGCAGACATCTCCAAGCATTTGCAAGTATTTATTGAACATCTCATGTGCCACATACTATTATATGTTCTGGGAATATAGCAACAAACAGTATGTTGAAAACTGCTGCCCCCATGGAGCTTACATCAAGTAGAGACAGACAGTAATGAAAAAACAAATAAAATGCATTGCATGCTACATAGTGATAAATACTGAGGGGAAAAATGGGTAGGCAAAATTTTTCTGTACAGGGACAAATAGTAAATACTTTAGGATTTGTGGGCCAGACAGTTTCTGTCATGACTACTTCACTCTGCCATTGTGGCATGAAAGCAAAACAACTATAGCTGATATGAAAATAATCAAGAGAGGCTGTGCTCTGAAATACTTGTATAAAATAATGGAGTTGGTCATGTGGATATTTGAAAGAAAAGTTTTGCAGGAAATATCAATACCTAGGCACTGAGACAGAAGTTTACCTGGTGGTGTGTTAAAAAATCAATGAATAGGCCAGTGCTGTTTGTAGAACAGAGTGAGCTGGAGGCAGCAGGTAGGTAACAGAAGGTAGGTCAGACATGTGAGGCCTTAGAAAGCAGAGTAAGACTGTCAGAGTTTATTCTGTATGAAACAGAAAGCCATGGAACGATTTTGAAAAGAGAAGTGGCATGGTATGTCTTACGCTTTACACAATCTTTCTGGCTCCTGCATGAATAGACCAAAAGGCATCCAGGAGCAAGAATGATTACGTTGTGACTATAGTCATTTGTGTCTTGGATCAGAGAAGGTGTTGTCTAATCGATGAGAAGTAGTGAAGAATAAAGGAAATGATGAACAAAAAAACAGTCAACACAAAGTCTGACACAGTGTTAATAGTAAATGTGACATAAAAATTTGATGTGCTTATTGTTATCAATTATGAAGAAAAGTAAGGATGCTTCAAACCTATTGCCTTTAATTAATGAAAGGTAATACTCATTCAAAAGGTATCAGGGACTTCTCTGGTGGCTCAGTGGTAAGGAATCTGCCTGTGAATGCAGGAGACACAGGTTCTATCCCTGGTCTTGGAAGATCCCACATGCCACAGAGCAGCTCAGCCCCTGTACTACAACTATTGACTCTGTGCTCTAGAGTCTGGGAGCCACAACTCCTGAAGCCCATGTGCCCTATACCTGTGCTCCACAAGGAAAGAAGCCACTGCAATGAGAAGCCCTCATGCTACAACAGAGTAGCCCCTGGCTGCCTGCAACTAAAGAAAAGCCCACACAGCAACGAAGATGAGGTGCAGCCAAAAATCAGTACTTTTTTTTTAAAGGTATTCAGGAATATATAGTCTGCATGTGCATTAACTTTGACTCTATAAAATTTTTGATCTAGGAGGTTTCTCAGTCTTCAAAAAGATAAGGACTCAGGGATTATTTGAAAAATTTTGCTTCATATATTTTCACAACTGAAAATTCAAGCCCTCCAAATAGGCTTGGCATTAATTTTGTTTTGCTTTTTTATGTCTTTTTTTCTTCTTTTAAACATTAGAGGTAGGTAGGTTATCGCTGGAGAAGGCAATGGCACTCCACTCCAGTACTCTTGCCTGGAAAATCCCACGGACAGAGGAGCCTGGTAGAATGCAGTCCATGGGGTTGCTGGGAGTCGGACACGACTGAGCCACTTCACTTTCACTTTTCACTTTCATGCATCAGAGAAGGAAATGGCAACCCACTCCAGTGTTCTTGCCTGGAGAATCCCAGGGACAGGGGACCCTGGTGGGCTGCAGTCTATGGGGTCGCACAGAGTTGGACACGACTGAAGCGACTTAGCAGCAGCAGCAGATTATTGCTAACTGATAGCACAAGGAATATAGGACAGAAAAAGGCAGGAGAAAAAGGAAGAAAGGAGGTAAGAGACAGAAGGAAGAAGGATAGAAGGTTGGCAAGGTTACACTGAATAGGAAACAGTGTTCTGAGGGTTGAAAGTGAAAGTCATTCAGTCATGTCCAACTCTGCGACCCCATGGACTATACAGTCCAGGCCAGAATACTGAAGTGGGTAGCTTTTCCCTTCTCCAGGGGATCTTCCCAACCCTTCGACAGAACCCAGGTCTCCCGCATTGCAGGCAGATTCTTTACCAGCTGAGCCACCAGGGAAGCCCTATAACATAAATAATACTAACGTGGGCCTCGAACCCAAGTCTCCTGCATTGCAGGCAGATTCTTTTATCAACTGAGCCACCAGGGAAGCCCTATAACATAAATAATACTAATGTGGGCTTCCCTGGTGGCTCAGTTGATAAAAGAATCTGCCTGCAATGCAGGAGACTTGGGTTCGATTCCTGGGTTGGGAAGATCCCCTGGAGAAGGGAAAGGCTACCCTCTCCAGTATTCTTGCCTGGAGAATCCCCATGGATAGAGGAGCCTGGCGTGCTGCAGTCCATGTGTCTTAAAGAGTCAGACACAACTGAGTGACAAAGCACAGTCCAGCGTAATTTTATTTTCACAGAACTTCCTTCTTCTCTATCCTCTCCTCCAAATTTACCACGTATCAGTTTGCAACTGATACTTTGGGTGATAAACTATGAGAAATAGACTGAATTAATTCTCAGTGCAAGCAGAGTCTCCTCAGTGGTTTAATTACTTGGTAAAACAGAATGATATATTGATGCTTCTTTTTATAGAGCATCTAAATATTTGTGTCACCATACATTAGGGAATGGTAGTGATGGTATTTTCATTTATAAACTTTGCATTTTAAAATATTATTTAAGCTCATAATGCACATTATTTGTGTTGAGAGTCCATTCAAAGAAATTTTAAGGACAAAAATATCCAAATATGAAAACAAATTACATAGACATTTGCTGAAATGGAAGTTCAATTTCCCAGCTTCACATGGTCCAATAAAGATTATTGAAGATATGTTAGAACAGCATCTGTCACTTTTGATCTTGGCCTCGTCTTATTAACATACCTTTAACATCTTAAATAAACAATAAACAACAACAGCAACAAAAATGATACCTGGCAAACAGAGGGAAAGCAGTACAGAAGGCAAATTTTTAAAGTGCTAGAATTCTGAGTGTAGTTTTGAATTCCGGCTTCATGACTTACAATGTGACATTTGAAAGTTTTTTAACTTATCTGAGCCTTAGTTTTCATATTTGTCAAATAATTACAAAAATATCTTAAAATTGGACCAAAGGATTACATGGAAAGCAAAAGTGAAATCCCTTATAAAAACTGTTGTTCTGTTGTATTAAATTCATCTTACTTAAGGAAATAACAACCATTACTCTTATTTTTAAAGAATATTGCAAACCAAAGTTGGAAAACTAAGCTTGATAGTTAGATTAATAACCATGTTAACTAATATATTTATTATAGCATTTTAAGTAGTCAAGATTTCTTTTCTTCCAAAGAAAATGTTTCAATATTATTTTTTTCTTAAATTAAATTCTCATCTGTTGCTCCTCCCCTCAAGTAAAACTGTATGAAATCACCATTGAGTTAGAGCAAAAACCTAATTTGGTGTTTTCTAATCACATGTACATAAAAATTAGGTCTATGAATACAGAGAGCCTCTGTAGAACTGGGGCACTAGTGTGTGCCAGAGAAGTGTGTGCACTAGTGTGGAAAACTTGGAACCATAATCAGACAACTGTGCCAATAGTTTTTAACAGATATTTTAAAATAAATTTATTTCATTCCAAATTCCAAAAAAATTAAGTCAGAAAGAGAAAAACAAATATTGTATATTAATGCATATATGTGCAATCTCGAAAGATGGTACTGATGAACCTGTCTCAGGGCAGCAGTGGAGACGCAGACGTCGAGAAGAGGCTTGTGGACCCAGGTGGGGAAGGAGAGGGTGGGATGAATTGAGAGAGTACCATTGAAACATATACATTACCATTTGTGAAACAGATATCAGTGGGAATTTGCTGTATGATTCTGGGAGCTCAAACCTATTGCTCTGTGACAACCTAGAGGGGTGGGATAGGGTGGGAACATATGTATACTTGTGGCTGATTCATGTTGATGTATGGCAGAAACCAACACAATATTGTAAAGCAATTATCCTCCATTTAAAAATATTTTAAAAAGTCAGTGGCAATGTATCAGCTCCCAAATGCTAAGGTTGTTGGGAAAGGAAATAAGAGAGACTAATATTGAAATGAATATAGGACAACAAAATTTCAAAATTGATAACTAGTCACTATTTGCACATATTCTTCTGTATTCACCTAGTGTGTTATTATGTTAGCCCATTACGTGACTAGTTTATTAACTGGAGTTTTAATTTTATTTTTTTCCCTTCAAATAGAAAAAAAGTCAGTGGAAATTTCATTTGAAACATAACTTAATTCTGGATTTGACTTTTGATTACAGCCAGGGTTTCCTTTGATGTTTTCAAAATGAATTTCAAAGACCAATTTATTCAGTAAATTTTGAAAATAGAAACATACTGAAACTTTTATCCCACTTGGTAAGCAGCCATCCTTTAGTTTTATCCAAGCTTTCCCATGAAAATGCCAATCGGGAATAAAACTGACAAATATATTCAATCAAAGATGGAATTTTTTTGCTCTTAAGTTGCAAATGGCCTCATTAAAATAAAAGCACCACCTTAGGGATTGCATAAAGCAGAGTATTGGTACCTAAATGGTATTTATGACCAGGCTAAATGTAAAGTGAATTAAAATTTAAAGGATTATAGTCAGGTAGGCCACAGACATCTGTAGAGAAATGTCCATTAAGAAGATGAAAGAACCAGCGGTCCCTGGTGACAGGCATATGTCAGGTTAGCGGTCAGCCATACCTATACACTCAGTGCCACAGCAAATGAGAAACACATTGCCCAAGGAGGAAAGTACTTATGAGATATTTATTTTAGACTGAAAAGGAAAGTCATGAAACAAACATTTTGGAATTCATATCCGTCTTTGTCATCAAACGAAAGTGAAAAGAATGGGAGAAATAAGATGTGGGCTGATCATAAATATTATCACATATGTGTTTATAGATACTGTAGGCATTCCGACCCATGACTGTATTTATAGAATCTACTGAAAGTATAATCTTTGTAGAGTCTCATTACATCTATGGTGATGGAACCACAACGAGGTGCCACTGCCTGGCTACAAAGAAAGGCCTTGTTTAATTTTTTTTTTTTAAGTGAAAAAGCCTCTCGGGTGCGAATACACCAAGGGATTCATTCTTCGTAATGTAAGTGAGTCACAAAACCAGTTACTAGTGTCCTAGTCAGGATACAATGCTGTCCTGTGCATGCAGCATCTGCCTTGGTAAGGTCAAGAATTCTTTTAAATGGTCATCAAATGCCTTCAAATGATGACTCATGGACACAGGAAATCTGGCCTCATAATTAAAAAAGAGTGACTGCTTCTCTCTTCCCTCCCCTTTCCTTCCCTCTCTCCCACTAGCCTCGTCTCCTCTTCTCTCTTTCGTACTCTTCTTTCTATTCCTCTTCCCCCCTCTCCTCTCCTTTGGCATTTGATATTGCAAAAGATGGTTGAAGTTGTTCATTGCCTGATTCCCTTTTCTGGCATGTATTCATAATCCAAACATAACTGTTTCTCACTCCATGCTTTTAAAAACAGTTGAGAGAGAACATTTTCCTTACTGAGGATGCAATTCATACTTTGGAGGAATCATGATTTCCAAATCCATTTTTCAACTAATGAGCCCTTGATGGCTAATGATCCCCAGATGTACTCATTGCCGAGGTGAAGCCACACTCAAATATGGACATGTATTCCCACAAATATAAAAACAGCGGTGCTTTACAATTTTTTTTTTTTTTGCCTTGAAATGAAGAGTCTTTCATTACCAATGCACTATTGCTACTTCACTGGACATATTAAATGCTCCTGGTGTGGTTTTACTTGTCTTTAAGATGAAAGTGGTTCAAAGATGCTCATCTTCTAGTTCTGTCTCTGTTGTCAGTCCATAGTCCTTTATTTCAATATAATTACTTGGTGGGTGAAATCTTGGAAACTGGGATAAGTGGAAGATGATACCTTCAACATCACCATTTCCCAACCCCAGAATCTTCTAGTTTGCACCACCCTTCTGCAACCTCTCAGCCTTATCACTAGTCTTTATAAAATTATCACCAACCACATCTTAGATTTTGTAACTAATTGACAACCTGGTGAAACAGAAGCTATAGCTTAAATATTTGTGATAAACATCATCCTTAGGATTGGATTTGGAGCAAAAACATAGTAGGTTTATTGAGGTGAGATGTGATAAATACATAGATTGGACATCTATCAGTTACCTTAGGCATACAAATGAGGTCCGGTAAGGAATAAAAGGGGGATACTTGGATTTGAGCCTCCCCCCCCAAAAAAAAAACAAACTTGGTCCAGTTTTTATATATAGTTTTTGCATTTCTAACATATGTACACTACCATGTGTAAAATGGATAGCTAGTGGGAACCTGCTGTATAGCACAGGGACCTCTGCTCAGTTCAGCTCAGCTCCATGGTGACCTAGAAGGGTGGGATGGGGGTGCTGGGAGGTAGGCCTAAGAAGGAGGGGAGAGATGCATATACATGGCTGATTCACTTTATTGTATAGCAGAAACTAACACAACATTGTAAAGCAGCTATAATCTGATTAAAAAATAAATAAAATGTTGTATTTTATGATTCTAGAAAAATTTATGTCAAGCACTCTCTTTTCTGGCTTCCCTGGTGGCTCAGATGGTACATGCAGGAGACCTGAGTTCCATCCCTGGGTGGGGAAGATCCCCTGGAGAAGGGAATGGCAAACCCCCTCCAGTATTCTCCCCTGGAGAATTTCAAGGATAGAGGAGTCTGATGGGGTACTGTCCATGAGGTCGCAAAGAGTCTAACAGGACTGAGCGAATAACACTTTCACTTTCTTCACTCTCTTTTCACATTCAAGTACCTCTTTTCTGGGGCAGAGACTCCTGAGATGGTCTACCAGCTGAGACCTCTAATATAAGCAGTTCTATTAAACTCTCTTACCCTCTCTGCCTTCAACATGAATTTGACATTGCTGGCTTTACTACAGTACCTTGCTCTCAGTCCTGTTAGGTAGTTAGTATTCAAATTACGGAGATAATGGACAAATAAAACGTGTGAGTTTTCTTCATTCAAAGTTCCAAATTCTAATACATTTAAAGCTTTAAGTTAAAAAAGTAGCAAGAACTGCAGGTAGAAAAGCTAGGCAGTAGTGGGAGTGATTTGATGCTCAGAGAATGTTCCATCCGCCCCATGCAGCTGGCTTCTGCGTCTGGATGCAGGGTTTTCCTTCCAGCCCAAGTCGACCCAGAGACGTGCTGGACACTGCCTGTGCCATATGGGGCCTGCTCAACAAGCTACCTGTCCCATAAATGTGTGCTCAATAGTTTGGTCCCCAAATTCATTTTTATTAAATATAAGTCTCCTGTGAAATATCAAAAAGAATGCTGAATACATTCAGGAGTAAAGGAGATGTCTTAATGTGTTTTGGCTATGTCAAAGCGTGTGTGCTTCATAGGGGAGGATTTCATACCACTCCAGCCCCAGACTTGACTCCTCAGGGAGCAATCACAGCCGGCCTCATTAGAGAGAATTTAAACCTGGGCTAATCCCAAACAGTCTGGAATTCGATTTCTTCTCACTGTCTCTAGACATTTTAATCTGAATTAGATAAATTGCTCAGAATCTATTTATTCATTTCCCTGTTTAAAGTGTATACTGAAATGGGTGTAAAGTTATGCAGGTATCCTTCTTTTTGAGAGTTTGCTTTATGTCACTTCACTTTTGCAAAAGAACTACATTAGTACCTGTTTTCGCTAACTGAAAGAAACCTGAAGACAAGTTTTACTTTTACTTAAAGAAAGGCAGAAGGGGAAAATGGCGCTCAGTTTGTTTCACACTGAGCTCTTACAGAAACGACAGGCACCCTGTGCAGCGAGCACCGCGTTGCTGAGTGCCTTCCACTAGAACTACATTCATGTCTTAGCACTGAGTCTTCATAGTTTTAAACCGTGTGTGTGAGCATCTGTATTTTGTCTTGATTTATTTTGTACATCCATTAACAAGGCTTGCCCTAAGGTAATTGCTTCTTTACTCCATTTTGGGTTAAGAAATGTTTTAGAATAATGCAGCCTCCTTGCTGATAGTGAATAGTGGGGGAAACCGCTATAAAATGAGTGAAAAAGAAGCGCCCTGCGCTATTAATAAAAATACTACAACCCACAAGCAATTGAGAGGCTGCTCTGAAACATGTCCTTAGAGTTTACCCAGAGGCTTAAACTTAGATTTTGTCAGACTTGGAGAAAGGAGGAATTTAAAAAATGAGAGGGCTCTCCATGGAAAATAAATGTCCTTACTAGGTCTTGTGAGAGTTCAGATTCAAGCTCAAGCCAGCCTGTAAACCTCAAAGGTCGAGGGTTCAAGGGGAAAGAAGTGATTGCCATGTCCAGGCTGCATATAGCTTGTCATCATTGTTCTCTTGAAGAAATGTCAGGCATTTCCTCTTCCCAGCCAAGAAAGAGCCTAAAGAACCAAACTTGTGTTCCCACAATCTAGAATTTCAACAAGTAATTCATTTGTCTCTGAGTTAAAAACAGTAATAAAGGAAGGTGGGGAATAATTTAAAAGAGGGAAAAGGAGTCTCTTGAAGTGGCTGTTATCTTGTGCCATGTTAATGTTCTTAGCCTGGGAAGTAACATTTTCATTTGCAATGTAGGAAGAAAATGTGTATTTTGCAATGAATCAGAAGTCTTCAGCATTCTTGGACTAGAATTGACTGCAAAAGTGTCTAGCAAAATATTGGGCACTGCATTGCAGCTGAATGTATATTTATTGGAAAATAATTTTCTCTATATCATATCTCTGTGCATGAAACTATTGTCTAAAAAGATATTTTAATAGTTTAACATTTTAATATTTAAAATGAAGGGTTATCATATTAAGATGGAGGGAGGAGAAGTAAACATGTTCTTAATGAAAATACTAACAGAATCTGCTCCTGAAATATCAAGAAATGCTATATTATTTTTATTATTTTTTTCAGAAAGAAAACCTTTAAAAAGTGTCTAAGAAAGCAATGTGTGGAACTTGGTCTCCAAATGCTTCCTCTTGAAGCTGTAGATTTGGATTGACTAGGGCCCACCTGGACTTCGCCCCAAGGTTTGGGGTCCATTTCCAGGCCAAAACCCAAGTTTCCAGTTCAGGGCCCCCAGATTCCATTAACATTTCCTGTGAATCAGGCTGGGCTAATTCAGTCTTGAACAATCAATCATTCTCACTGCATTTTGTGAGTGGAAGTGACTGATGGTTTTCTGCTGGTCATGGCTGACCCAGAGGTAGAAAGCAGACCTGAGGACCATGCCTCATGTGTGAGTGGCTTATTTGGAACCAGTCAACTGTGAGGGGCTCTCTGTGTCTTCCTGGTTCCTTCCCTAGGTAAGACACGCATCCTTCAGGTCTTTCCTATAGGTCCTCTTGTTAAGTTCAACTATTCTTGCTCTCTCCTTCCCCTCACTCTCTGGAAATCATGGTGTACGTGCCCCTCTGTACTTAATTTTGTAGTCATGCATTAACTAGACCCCTTTACCCCTCCATATTCAATTATTTTCCTATTTAATCTTCACTGTTTAGAATCTTATCTGCAGATCCATCCCATCCTCATCTTCTCTTCTAAAACCTGGACTTTTTGCAGTAGTTTCCCTTTCTCTTATTTTCTCATAGAATCATTAGAGAAGAAAAAGAAACAAAATGTCATTCAAACTGCTTTTCTCCTTTTTCTGACGTTGTTCTTTTAAGCCAGGAGGGGAAAACAACACAATTCCTTGGTTTTGTGCATTAGTATGTTATGTTTGCCATGTTTGCAGCTGGTTATCTTCCCTTCTTGCAAGTATTCATGTTGCATTTCAGAGATCGGTGTACCATTTTGTAGATGTTATCATTATGGCCCTTTTGCCTAGAATTACCATTGCTGTTACAGTCACTACAAGGAAATGCTCTCCCACTCATTTCTCTGATAAGAAGCTGCCTGGCATCCTCAGGCTTCCCATGGTCTGCTGGCTGGACCGAGACATTTGCTGCAAGGGTTTCAAAGGGTGGCTAATAATGTGCACAGTTTTCAGAATTGTTATTTTTCCCCAAAACTCACTGAAGTTGTGAAAACCCTTATGAAAAATGATTAGAGAAGTTGCAAAAATTCGCAAACACAAGGCAAAACTCAGAGCAGTTCTTTTCATCATTTTGGTGAAGAGAAAAAGGGAGGGCTGGTTCTTCTTTCCCATCTCACAGTGGAATCAAGATTCCGAAGCACAACAACCACATATATTTATGAAATTATAGACAGCTTCCTTTAAAGGAGAAGCACAATTACAGTAAGCCAGAGAAAAATAGTGAGTGATTATCTCATAGGTTACAAATGAAAGGGTGATCATAATTTAATGTGTAACCTATATTCATTTATTTGTTTACTATCAAGGATTAAATGAGTATCCTTTAGACATACACTCATTTGAGATAGAATATTATAAAAATATGGTATATATATATATAGGCAGCTTTTAAGATTATACACATACACACACACACACACACACAAACACATCCCTTCATGGATACAAATATATAAATTGATGGGATTCAAAGGAGCAAAATATTTTGTTCAGATATAAACATGAGAAGAGAGTCTTTTCTAGACATAGTTGCATCTCTTAGAGGAGAGAAATGTTTTTCTTGAGGGACTTTTAGGATTTTATGATTTTGTTCAAATAAAAGATGTGACATAAACATTCTGTATTCTTTTATAAAGTCTTTTTTCACTTCCTTGGTCTCTGCTAAGAAGTGAAAAAGACAGTAGATAATATAGTTGCTTGTTTAATAAACAAACGGACAGATGAGTGAAGGGGCCTGTGCGTATTCCATTGCTACATCAGTATTTCCAGTAGGGACTAGGCAGGTAGCCCCATGGGCGCCCTGTGCTGGGGGAAGAAGAGCAGGCAGTGTGGCTGAAGGAGCACCCGGCTTTTGCCATGTGACAGTGGCATATATGCGGCCTCCCTCCTGGCTCAGAGCAGCAGGGACCCACTCTCCCCTGCTCTGTCTGAGGGTAGCACACCTGAAGCTCGGTCGAGAGAAACCTAACCCTGAGGGGAGTGACAAGTGAGGTGCCCTAGGGCAGAAGTGGCAGCTCTGAGCAGTTTTTCTACCCACTCAAGGACCTCAGTGCTGCTGCAGAAGTAGCATTGTGAAAGCCATTGCTGAATTACAAAAATATCCCTCTATTGTTAGCCATGTTACCACTCTTAGACGAAAAGCCACGCTACCCCTCTGGGCATGAGACCAAGAAGATTTGGAAGCGGATGGAAAGGGAGTAGATTTCTCCCATAGTATCCTAAACCCCTATGTTGCTGAATCCGTCTCAGAGAGGGAAGGTCACTGTTTCTGATTTTTTTTTTTAATTGAAGAATAAAACCATCTTTTGAAATGCCACTAAAGGTACACATGACTTAGAGCACAGGAAATGTCATGGTTCCTAACCAAATAAGAACGAAGGAATTCTACAGTTTTTTTTTTTTTTTTTTAGTATCTGTACATCAGAATGTGTGTGTTAAAGTTATTTGCTTGAGATTATTATTAAGCAGAGTATGCTGGAGAGATATGATTGCTTTAATGCTAGGGACAGGCAGATGTGTATCAAATGTACATAAATATCTGAGAGCAGATAAGAAAATATTGGCCTTGCTTCAAATGAGATGGAAGCAAAGATAGGCAAGAATTATTTATCAGAAATGGAGTGGAAAAAGATCAGGGCCAGGTATGTAGAACCTCCAGGGTTTGTAGTTGCAAGCAAATGAACAGTAAAATTTTAGATGCAAGTTATTGAAATGCTGCCGTACTTGGTTAAATAAACAACTAATGAAAATATATGAGAGTTTAAACGGTAAAGATGTTGTCCATCGTTACCTACAAATAAAGGGTAATTGAGCATATTTTGATATTTTTCCCCTTTATAATTGTGAAGCAAGATTAATTTGAAAACTTAACTCTTCTTTCTGCATTAATGGCCTTAAATCCAGATGGCGGTATTCTTCTTCACCCAGAGCATGAGAAAAAGTTTGCATAGAATGCAGAATTTCTAAGGAGTGACTAGTCCTTAAAATTAGGCACGGCCCAGCTGTTTTGGTTAAAAGATATCATGTATATAAAATATGACCACAATGTCTTTTGATGACATATTTGATAGGTTGGTGCTCCATATATATTTCTTAGATCACAGTTTATTAACTTATATACTGTATATATCTCTCATATATGATAGACAAAAATCATTTTAAAATATTGAAAGCTGTTTCACCTTCCTAGGAGGTAAGGTTTTAGTACAGCTTGAGGCAGAATTATTTTTTTCTGAGAGAAGCACATGTATGGTCTCTTTAAAGAGAGCGTGGGCAGATCATTCTTGAGAAAAGCTGTGAAGTGACCACTGAGCTGAATGCAGATGTTCACTGGAGAAGCTACCTGTTCTATCTGATAATGAGGATTGAGTACAGGTTTAGTAGAGTTTCCTCATGTTTTGTATCACTAAGGAAAAGGTGTCTGTACTTTGTATGAATTTAGAGTGCCCTGAACATATTTAGAGTGTCCATCACTGACTAAATGGACGTGAGTTTGAGTAAACTCCAGGGGTTGGTGATGGCCAGGGACCCTGGAATGCTGCAGTCCATGGGGTTCGACTGAACTGAACTGAACTGAACTGAGCCTATATGGCTTTGCTTACTTTGTTTTAAGTGTTAGTCACTCAGCCATGTCTGACTCTGAGACTCCATGGACTGGAGCCAACGAGGGTCCTCTGTCCATGGGATTCTCCAGGCAAAAATACTGGAGTGGGTTGCCATTTCCTTGCTCAAAACCTAGAAGTCTGAACTGTACAACAAACTGAGTTATAGGAAAGAAAGGTCTTGAATAAGATTGGCTCAGTTCAACACTGGCTGGGGTGTGGATACTCTGAGTGTGGAACTCAAGATTAATGAAACTAGATATCTATTTAGATTTTTGAAACTTTCCTGGGACTACATAATTGTATCACTCTGCATCAAATGGCTACAACTAACAAACATTTTTGGGAAAGGTCTACCTGAGGATAAGAAATGAAGACTTGAGAGACAGACCTCAAACTGGAGTTAGGAGGAACTATTTTTCTCTTTCTGGACCCTCATAGAGTTAGGGCTTGATCAATGGGAAGAGCAAGCTTGCTGGAGAATATTTTCATTGACCTTGCTGTTTGTTGATGGTCTAGAAAATATGACCATAGTAAGGCTACAGTCCATAGGATCACAAAGAGTGGGACATGATTGAGTGACTGAGCGCACGCATGCGCGTGCACACGCACACACACACACTTCCTCCCATTAGTTGTAAGCATTCAGAGAAGTCCACCTTGTTAAAGATAACATCTTCCAGACTTGGAGCTTAGTACCAAAGGGATATCAGCAGGTCCTGCTTTAAACCCAGACAGGCATCATAGCTCAGCATCTCCCAGAAGAGAGTTATATCTGGAAGCAGTAGCTGCTACTGCTGCTGTCACTTCAGTCGTGTCCAACTCTGTGCAACCCCGTAGACAGCAGTCCACCAGGCTCTCCAATCCCTGGGATTCTCCAGGCAAGAACACTGGAGTGGGTTGTCATTTCCTTCTCAATGCATGAAAGTGAAAAGTGAAAGTGAAGTTGCTCAGTTGTGTCCGACCCTCAGTGACCCCACGGACTGTAGCCTTCCAGGCTCCTCCGTCCATGGGATTTTCCAGGCAAGAGTACTGGAGTGGGGTGCCAGGAAGCAGTAGGGAGAAGGTGAAAAGACATGAGATGCACCATGCCATCCATTCATTCCTGATGGTCACTTGCTGCCCCAGGAGTGCTCATTCTGCTTCACCCCCGCCTGGTATACTGCAGTTCAGTTAGGGCACTAGTTTTCTGGAGTTAGCATAGACCTACTGGTTAAAGGCTCAATCCTCCTCAAGACCTCCCTGGCTACAGATTCCAGGGCAAGATCAGGGTTTCCTCAGGCCACCCATACATCTGATTGATCGACTACAAATTCAGGTTTTTCCTCAACATCTTCCAGTTGGATATTTCACCAGAATGACTCACAGAACTCAGTAAAGTACTTAATTAGGATAACAGGTTTTGTTGTAAAGGATACAATTCAGGAAAAACCAAATGTAGAGAGACAGAGTGAGGTCTGGGAGGGTCCTGATCTTAGAACTTCCATGCCTTCTTCGTGTGGAATCTGGGCCTGTCACCATCTTCTGAGCATATCAGTGTGAACACCAGTCAGGGAACACCACTGAACATGTGTCCAAAGTCTTTATTAAGGTTTTGTTATATAGGCATGATTCATTAAATTCATGTCCCATAACTAAACTCAAACTCCAGTCTCCCTTCCCTCTCCAGAGTTTAGGTTGACTCAAATTCCAACCCTGTAACCAGAAGTTGGTATTTTGGGGGACCAAATCTCAACCTGAAGCTATCTAAGGATCCACTGTGAGTAACCTCATTATCAAAAACCCAGATATGATCATGAAAAACAAAGCTCATGCATTAAAAAAGGCATTTCTATCACTCAGGTCATCACTGCAAGGGTTGTAGAAGTTCCATGATAGGAAGGCAGGAGAAAAACCAAGTACTTTATAATGCAGCATGCCTGTTTTAAAAGTGGATGGAGTGCTCCTTGGGACTCTCTACTAGCATTCGAAGGGAGTAGAAGTCAGAGCCATTAATTTGGCAATATATCTGAGAGTGTTTGTAGTCACTTTACTGGTTATCGTAAACAAACTGGGTAATACTTGCTGCTGCTAAGTTGCTTCAGTCGTGTCCGACTCTGTGCAATCCCATGGACTGCAGCCCACCAGGCTCCCCCGTCCCTGGGATTCTCCAGGCAAGAACACTGGAGTGGGTTGCCATTTCCTTCTCCAATGCATGAAAGTGAAAAGTGAAAGTGAAGTTGCTCAGTCGTGTCCAACTTAGCGACCCCATGGACTGCAGCCTACCAGGCTCCTCCGTCCATGGGGTTTTCCAGGCAAGAGTACTGGAGTGGGGTGCCATTGCCTTCTCTGGGGTAATACTTAGGAAATGGAAATTGTATTTAAAGATTCTTCCTTTTTGGTTTGATCGCTGGTATTATAAGAGGAGGCTTCTCAAGTCAAATATAGTCTCCAAATATGAGTACTAAGCCAACTGTGCTACTCGTACAAATGTGGTAAGCAACTAGAGGATTTTCTACGTACATATCCTGCTAATCTTCCTGAGCTGGCTCTGATTTCTAGTGAGAGATCCTTACCTTTCTCAAGTCTGTATCACTCATGCATTACAAGCATGTAAACCCCTGCACTATGAGAAGATAGACACCTGGGTAGGAGAGTCACAAGCTAGGAGAACTGCAGGTCTTATTTTCATAAATGTTTTTATAAATAAGATGTAAAGTTCGAAGAATTGCAGGAGCCTCATAGTAAATTCATTTTAAAAGCTACAATTGAAAAACTTTTGAGTAAGACCTCTGTTTTGTACCTGTGTATATCCCTAAAAGCATGCTTGAAAAAACTCAACAAATTTTATCCACTACAAACCCTGTCTGGCACGTCCCAGATGAGAGTCAAACTCATGGGAGGGCCATTTTAACAAAGGAGGAAATGACTGTTCATTAGAACTGAGATAGTGCAGAAAGGTGTTGGAGGAAAACAATCTGCAGTACCGCACATTGGGCTCCGTTGGATGTTCTGTGTGCTTGGTTTTCTCTGGCTGATGAATGATGTTCTACGTCAAGGAAACAAGACATATGGGACAGATGCTATCACTGTGCACAGGAAGCTCGCAAAAAGTCGTTAAGTGATTTTCTAAGTTTACTCAGAAAGCCAGTAGCAGGATTGGGTCAAAAGTCCCATGTTTTATTATCATTACTGAAGCAGGAGCACCTAGAAAAAAAGAGTTTGAAGGGTTAAGTACAAGGTCTTAAATTGATCATTTTTATCCTTTTGTTTAATTTTATGTCATTCTACCCTTTCTCAAGCTCCTTCGTAGATCACAAGTAGATTTATTAATGCCTAGGTACTTTTCTGGTTTTCAGAACTGGTTCATAATCTCCATTCTTTTACTTAAATTTAGTTTACCCCTCAATAAGGAAATCCTTTTTGTATACTCAAGGATTGAGAGAAGAGGGGCTTTTTAAAGTCCCCTGCTTAACACCAATTGATTCTGTGGTGAAAGTGATTAACTAATCTAGGTATGATTCTGTTACTCTCTGATCTACTCTGGTCTACTCAGTAAGGAATTTTTTTTTTCTTTAATTTTAATGAACAGTGAAAAATAACTGTTTCTTTCAAGAAAAAATTTTAAAAGTAAGTTTGGAAAAAGAGGAAAAGTGTTCTGTATCGACTTTCTGGGTTTCAGCCTGTTATCTTTGCTTATTTTTCCTCATTTTCTTACAACAGAATTAAATTTTATTTTATATTGGGTGTTGTTAAGTCTGACTTTTTCATCTGAAACACATTAAGTTCTTTAGATATTGAAGAGTGCATAATTACAAACGTATATCACTAAAGCAAAGCTATATTAATTAATACAAAGCTGCCCTAGGGTCTAGTAGCTATTGGAGGCCCCAGCAAAACTACCTCGAGACTCCTTTGTCTAAACATGTTGATTTCTTTCTTCAATTTTAACTTTGTAACTTAACACAAAGTACATTTTGGAAATGTGCACAATTAGTTTAGAATGTAAGTCAAGTTGCTAAATAATAAGTAATAATACAGTAAAAAATAATCACAATAGCTGTGGTTCTATCATTAAGCCACCTTTTTTCTAGTAGTACACATTATACAATACATAGTTTAAGCCCAACTATTGGAATATTCATTTTTATTAAGCATTGTTTTTTAAAATAAGTCCACTACCTCAAATTCAAACAAAATTCAAACTTAATTAAAATTTCCCATAAGTTATATTTAGTCTAAGAAAGGAAAGACAAGTCTAAATGTATGAGTTGCATCAGTACAATTATTTTTTTTAATTCTAATTTGCTCACTTACAAATATCTTTGGTTGTCATGTTAGTGGTGATGTTATGGCAACAGCTGCTACACCACAAAACCATAAATATACACAACAAAGAATAACAAATAGACACACTAAGTGATTTTTATGACATTAACCTGGAACAACAAAAGATTATCTAGTGGAGGTTCTAGGGAACCTACTTTAATGATTGGATAAGTGTAGATTGCAATAGGCATACTGACATAAGATAAATGGGTGCTTTTAGAAATTTCTCAGCCTCAGCACTATTGACATTTTGGGATGGATAATTCTTTGTTGTGGGCGATTGTCCTGCACACTGTAAGATGTTTCACAGTATCCCTGACCTCTGCTCACTACATACAAGTAGTATTTCTTGACTTATTGTTAGAAACAAAAATGCCTGTGGCATTGCCAAATGTTCCCTGAGGGACAAAAGCATCCTGATTGAGAACCACTGGTTGAGAACCACTGGTTTAGAAGCTGCTTGGAAATAGCTTTCATTCCACATTAAATATTTTAATGGCCTTCTATGTAGGATTTACTCTATTAATGGAATCAGCAACACACTTCTTTCTAACACACATGAAGCCCACTTAGCCCAGACTCTGAGTGAATTATCTCAAATTCCAAATTGATATTGTCTAAATTAATTCATTTTGTTGAATAAACCTAATCAACATTGCATTAAGCAGAGGTTCAGATAAGTTTATAATATTTTTCAGCCTCTATCAAACAGCTCTTCTGAGTATCTCTTAGTCTAAACAAAGCTTTGCAAACTATGTTATAATTCGTGCAACAAAGGAATATGAGGCAAAATGTTAATTTTGTTGTGGTTCAGCATGTTTACCCACTGGTCAGTCTTGTCCATTATCAGATATAGTAATTGGCTAGCTTGTGTAGCTGTAGTTTTTCCAACAGAAACTAAAACAGTTATTGTTGAGGGAATATCTTTAATAAGAGTGTTCTGGGAGTTCAGTGAAATATGTGTCATTTCTACTGAAATCAGCCAAGTGTTTGGAAGAAATCGTGAGAATGTGAATGAAACTGAGAAAGGAATTGAGAAGAGTGTTGGAACTGGTTATGTGAACCACAGAAATTGTTGCTTTTCTCAGCTTCCCTTCTTTTCTGATGTCCAAAACAAGGGCCTGAGCTCATCTCTCCATTTCCCAGCTGTAATTACTTCATCCTATCTTCTGGATATCTTCACTGGCCCCTCTTTTCTTCAAGTAATTGTACACTCTTGTCTTTGCTCTCAATGCCAACATAGGCTATTTGCCAAAAGATCCTTATCTCATTGTACTATTTTTTTATATCCAGTTTACTGAGCCTTTTTTCAAACTTCCCGTCTTAGTAGCCCTAACATTTTCAACATTCAAATTTCAAAAGCAAAGAGCTAATTGCTTATTTATCAGTTGATCTTTTTGACTTTACAACGATAACTAAAAAGACTCAAAACTACTCATTTCTCAGCTCCAGTCTTTGATAAATCATGGTGTAATAGAACTGGAATAGAACCTAGGGATCATCAACTTTCCACAGATGGGAGCTTTAAGCAAAAGGCTCAAAATCATAAAGACAGAAAATCAAATTCCACTTCCATTTTACATCATAGGGGTGACTTTGAACTGGTTCTTAAATTTATTGAGTATCTCAACATAATTCTCTTGAATGGGTATAGGAGATTCCACCTATCTCATATGTTCCCCTCATAGGAACATATGAGATAATATATTGAATTTTCTAATACATAACACATAATTAATAAATATTTTCTCTCTCATTATTACCATTGGAGTAAATACTACAGTAAGTATCTGTAACTAGAATTCTTTATCCACATTATAGCAATTTTAATTAAATTTTTTGATTAAGTAATATATGCCCTGGTTAAAAGTTCAACATAGTTGGAGAAAACTAAACTTCTCCATGAACAACTGCAGTCATTAGTTTTGTGTGTATGTGTGTGTAACCAATTAGAGGGAGCCTATGTACACACAAATGTAAATCCATGCACACATTTCTTTTTGACACAAGTTGTAGGATACTGTGCATACCATCCTACACCTTGACTTTAACATGAAACCTATTTAAGTATTAAGGTTCTTGTATTATTGCTGTCTGTATTTTTCTAAGCAATAAAGACCCTGTCTCTTTAATATATATCTACATATATATGTATGTATATATAGCCCTCTGTATATCTATGTATGTGCCTATGTATCTATTTTTGTATTATATGAATCATCTATCTATTCATGTTTCTTGCTGCCTTGATCATTGCTTTTAAACATATACTTCTCCATCAGTGATGGTCTTAATTTTAATTTCCCAAACTGAATACTATATTAAAAAATACAGACTTTTGTAGGTCTCCCATCTAATTTCCCTATATTTTTGATATAATAGTATAGTTATTAAGTATAACATTTTATTTGGATACTGTCTACACATATCTGACTTTTTTAAAAGATTTTTTTGGTGTGAAATATTTTTAAAGTCTTTATTAAATGTGTTACAATATTGCTCTTTTCATATTTTGGTTTTCTGGCTACAAGTCATGTGGGATCTTAGCTCCCTGACCAGAGATCACCCCTGCACCCTCTCCACTGGAAAGCAAAGTGTTAATCACTGGACCACCAAGGAAGTGCCCTGACTTTTTAAAATAATATTTCATTCATAAAACATATGAAAGTTACTGAAATTATCAATAATTGACAAGAAATCATCCTTGAACTCAGGTGGAAGATTCATTAATATTTAAAATTAAATCTTCAGTTCATTATAAATTGTTTGACATGCTATCATGCAGAGATTCTTTTATCTTCATAATAATAATAACAGTGATGCAAACAATTAGCAATAATCCAACCAACAGCAGTATGCTTATACTCTTAAGCTAGGGTACAGCAGTCAATTGAAATTCATGGTGGTTTCATAGTTCTGCTATAGCTGAGATTCTAGATCTTAAAAGGGGTCCTTCTTAAAATTATGTGCTCTCTATGGTACATTAAATAAGATTCTCCTTTGTAGAGGTGACAATGATTATGAAAAGTTTCATATGGGCCTTCGGGGAAGAAATAACTTTTTGAGGATGTGTTTTCTTTTAAATTAATTGACTTCATGTCTTAAATTACCTACAGTAATACAGCCTAAATTTTGCTTTTTGCTTCAATTGACCTTGTCTATTTTTAAATTAATTATTATTCAACTCATGGTGAGAAAAGAAAACCGCCCCTCAGATAAAGTGGAGAATGTCTCACTTCTCAAATTTTAATCTAGAGCAATGGTTTACAAAATGAGGTATGAGGATCATTAAATTAAACATCTGAAGGTTTTGTGAAATATTACAATTGTACATGCAGACTTTTTTTTCCAAAAGGGGGCCCAACGCTTTCAATAGTTCTCAAAGAGGGATTCATAGGAAAAAAGTCAAAAAGTCATTGCTCTCAATCAATAATCTTCTCTAGAGAAGAGAATGTAGTTCAAAGTTCTACCCATATTTCTGATAGAGACTGAAAAGAAGATTTCTTAAGAATGTAAACAGATTTCTTAAGAATGCTGTGAAAAATAGCTGTTTTCTCCTTAGATGGGTATTGTGGTGGTTAGTTTTGTGTCAACTTGACAAGCCTATGGTACCCAATGCCTTAATCAAACACTAATCTAGGTGTGGCTATGAAAGTATTTTGTAGTTATGGTTACCATCTACCATGAGTTGACTTTAAATAAAGGATATTATCCTCCATAAACTGGGTAGGTCTCATCCAATGGGTTGAAGGCCTTAATAGCAGACAAATGAGGTTTACCAAAGAAGAAAACAATCTGTCTCAAGACTGCACCATCAACTCCTGCCAGAGTTTCAAGCCTCACAGCCTGCCTTACAGATTTCAAACTTTCCAGCCCCCAGAATCATGAATCAATTTCTTAAAATAAATTGTATCTATTGATCTGTATCTCTCTCTCTCAAGATACCTATATATATATATATATAAATCCTTGTTTCTGTGGAAAATTCTGACTAGTCTGATAAATCTGATATAAGGGCCAACATTAGAAATGCAAATAATATAGAAAGGATCATTATATCAAATGAGAAATTTCTTTCAGAATTATAGCAGTGTTAGTCTTAAAGAAAATCAAAGAAGGAGGGTTGCCTAGTGTAGAACTGAGAGGCATCTCCTGAATAGGTATTCAGAAATAGCTCCAAATCCTTGCTGGACTAAAAATAAAGGAAACACTAGCTATTGAGAAGACATCAGAGGATCCCAGCTGAAAAAGTGTTCTGAACCGGAGAGGATTAGGCAGCAGGGGTAACAGTGAAACATGGTTTCAGATTTCTAGAGTCCAGAGGATTCTTATTAATACTTCAGCTCTCATGACTATCCAAGATTCAAGGCTTTGCTCTCCAGTGTTCTCCAAGCATCATGGGACATTGCAATGCTCCTTATGGGGTGGTGAACATGGTACATCTAATAAAGTTTAATATACTGTTATATTATTTTCTTGTAATTCAAAAACATTTTCTCAGAAACTTTGACAAGTCTGAAAGAATTTTCCCTTTTCATTCGTGTGGCAGAAAGTTCCCAATCAAACTAAATTTATACAAGCTAAGAAGAGGAACAAAGAAGTATGTTTTCAACTGTAAAACAAAAGAATTCACCACTTCATATGTATAGTTACTGCATGTTCTTGGTACCTGGCTCATAAGTGATGCTCTAGACAAGTAATACAGCTAAGAAAGAGCATAAAGCACATGTTGGAAAGATTCAATATATTTGCACCACATTTGTAGTTTCTTCTCTCCCAAGCCTCCTTATTTTGCAACTCTTTTCCTAATTAACACTGTCCTGGCAGCCCTGTAAGGAAGTCCAGTTGGAAAGATGCCAAAAAACTGCCATGACCATTTCTTAATGTCAAGCACAAGCCAAAAATGAGATTCAATGTATTACTTGAATTAGATTTGTTTAAAGTTTGGAATATGATTTGATTTGATGCTTTAAATTTTAGAAACTTTAATTTTGCTTCTTAAGGCAAAAAAGCAGAGGAAGGGGTACAGAAAGGTCACTACAGGGAGTTTTTTTTCTAGCTGTCATTGGTGAGTTTTTGTTTATTCACCCTGGGAGGGCTTTAATAACTGCACTGCTTTGTTGATTGCATGACCATGTTTGCATTGGTCTTGCTTCTGAATACCTAGGCAAGGCTCTTTCATCTGACTCACACTTTGCTCAACCTTGGATCAATGCCAAATTCCCCACCTTCATGAATGATTAACTCATGTAGCCTGTTGCTAATAATGTGTGCACTTGATGGCAGATGATATTTATTTTGGACAGGGTGAATACAGACCTTGGATGTTTGATCAGGGCAGAGCGGTACGTAGCATGTGTGGGCACTTTCCAGGGAAAAGATCAGGGTCCGTATCCTCAGGTTTCCCCTCATCTCCCCTTTGCATTGTCATAGGAAGGGAGTTTTCAGTTCACTTTATCATTCACAAGTTACCTCCAACTTAGCCTTGTCATTGCGATTCGTCACACTTACACTCTATCCTTTTATGTGCTGTATCTCACTGAAGCCTCCACACACCAGGCTGCTGCCCCAGGGTATACGCCTACAACAAAGATCTCAAACATAGTTTAAAAAGAAACACCATAAAAGAGAAAAACAACGGTCACAGTTGCTACTAGAGGCTGGTTCCCACAAACCCGGCAGGTTTTCCAACTTTATCCATAGCTGAATTACAAGAGCGGCTATCAACTCAGCAGCTCTAGGTATGACTGTATGTAATTACACTATGGTGTTCTTTTTTTTTTTCCCCTTCTGTGTCTTCTTTTGTAGCAGAAACAGGCCTGGCAACCCACTTCAGTACTCTTGCCAGGAAAATCGCTTGGGCAGAGGATCCTGGAGGGCTACAGTCCATGGGTTTGTAAAGAGTCTGACACGACTGAGCAACACACACACATACACAGCTCCTACTTAACCTTCTCAACTAAGAGATAGGAAGAACATAGTCTGTCTGCTCTTAGCTCACTGGTGAAATCCCTGAGAAGCAAATGGAGCAGGCTGCTGGGTTGCCAGAAGAAACAATGATTCTGCCCTGGGCCATGATTTTGGGCCACATTACCCATCTGGCAGATTCCCATAATTCAGCTGTCAGTAACTCCATTCTTATCAAATCTGGCCATACCCAAGGTGCAGGATTCTTGAGTGTGTGCTGGGCAACTACTCAAGACTTACCTTGAGAACATGTTAGAAATTTACCTCCCCAGAAACCCAAACATGGAGACTCATGGTCAATAAATTTGGTCTGGGTTGTGAAAGTCTATACCTAACAAGCATCACAAATGATACTGATTCCCTGTCTGGCATGATGATATCTGGTTCATATTATGACATTTTTTTCAGGGTGTGTAACTCTGTAAATACACAGGTGTGGTAATGATAATACCAAGTAACAGACTCAGATGCACAGCAAGAGGGGAAGGAAGAAGAATATTGTGTATTGAGCCCTAAAACTGTGCTAAGGGGTGTGCTAAGTGCTTCATTCTTTTTTTTCCTTCTGTTTTTTTTTTTTTTAATTTTTATTTTATTTTTAAACTTTACATAATTGTATTAGTTTTGCCAAATATCAAAATGAATCCGCCACAGGTATACATGTGTTCCCCATCCTGAACCCTCCTCCCTCCTCCCTCCCCCCTCCCCATACCATCCCTCTGGGTCGTCCCAGTGCACTAGCCCCAATTTGTTATTGTTCAGTCACTCAGTCCTGCCCGACTCTTTGCAACCCCATGGACTCCAGCGTGACAGGCTTCTCTGTTCTTAACTATCTCCTGAAGCTTGCTCAAACTCATGTCCATTGAGTCGATGATGCCATCCAGTCATCTCATTCTCTGTCATTTCCTTCTCCTTCGGCCCTCAATCTTTCCCAGCATCAGGGCCTTTTCCAGTGAATCGGCTCTTTGCATCAAATGATCAAAGTATTGGACCTTCAGCTTCAACATCAGTCCTTCCAATGAATATTCAGGACTGGTTTCATTTAGGATTGCCTGGTTTGATCTCCTTGCTGTCCAAGGGACTCTCAAGAGTGTTCTCCAACACCACAGTTCAAAAGCATCAGTTGTTTAGTGTTTAGCCTTCTTTATATAATTCTCATAAAATGCTTAGACTTGATTACTCCAGTTTAATGATATGGAAATTTTTCTGCCATTGTTTTTTTCTACCTAAATTAGAGTGAGATGAGTTTGTAAGGACTTTTCCCTATTTTTTCTTGGCATGGCCACTTAGCCAAAAAACTTAGACAGTAGGTTGGCATGGCATCCACAGTCATCACTGTGTTTTGGATGTGTGTCATTTTTTGGAGAAGAAGGTTATGTGTTTTATTAAGTCCCTATCAATGACATAAAAACTTACACACATTTAGGAGCTTAAAACAACACAGATTTATTTTCTTCCAGTTCTGTAAGTCAGAAGTCTGGGTAGTCATGACTGATTCCTCTGCTTTGGGACTCATGGGGCCAAAGACAAGGTGTTGGCCAACTTGGCCTCTTATCTGGAGGCCCTTGAAATAGAGACAGGGATTTCTGCTTATAAACAGAGCTCAGATCCTGGTGTTTGGGGGCTGAGGTCTTTATTTCCTTCTGGCTGTCAGCGAGGATCCTCTCTCAGCTCCTAAACCAATGGCATTTCTTGTCATGTTGTCCTCTTCACCTCAAGACAGCAAGAGTCATTCATGCTCGTGCTTTGAAGCTGGGACTTTCTGTTCTGCATCTCTTCTGTCTCCAGCCAAAGAAAATTCTCTGCTTTGAAGGACTCATGTGATGAGTGGACCACATAGCATAATCTTCCTATCTTAAGATCAGCAGATCAGCAACCTTAACTACATATGCAAAATCCCTTCTGCCGTATACTGTAATATAACCAAGGTTTGACCCAGAGAGCAAAGATCATGGGGACCAAACTTCTGTCTACCATGACATGGAAGAAAAAAGTTTATATTAAGATTCCCTTCTACTGATAACTTTCAGAAATTACATCCATACCCTAACTATGTAAAGACTAAGTACAATGGGATTTTCTGATGTCTGGTGCATGTTAAGTGTTTTAATAAATATATTCTTTTTTTTTCTACTTGAACAAATACTATAATATATATTAACTTAAGAAGCTAAAGTCAGATGAAAAAAAAAGAGATAAGTAAGATTTCTTACAGGTCTGTTTCTCTCATGTTCTCATCCCTTATGTTCTTTCAAGTAGATTTTCAAAGACAGTAAAACATGTAGAGCCTGTTTTCCTAATGGCCTCCTGAGACACTTCCTCCTGGCTTCCTTCAACTTCCCCCATTTTCTTTCTTTAACCCAATTAAGTCCTGGAGCCTGGCTACTTTTCAGGTAAGGCTAGGCTGAGAGAGTTGGAGATAGAGTCTTGTTTTCTTTCCTTGGAAAAATGAAGATCTTTTGGAAGAGAATGCAAGGCGGAGCTTAGAAAATAGACGGTGAATGGATCAGGCCCACTGATTAGCTCTGGGAGTTCCTAGGGCTACAAAAGATTCACATTGAGAAGGAGGCTGTAGTAAATTACTACTGGGAGTCTGCAGAAGAGAAAGAAAGCGTGGGCCACCCGGCCATGGCAGTGTGACAGCCATCAAGGGGATGAGGTGAAAGAGGGCAGAACTTACAGACATCCCCTCTGGCTACTCCATTTTTGTCTAGGTTCAGCCTCACTTACTCTAACACATGGTTCATCATTTTGAGGTTGCAAACCTAAGTGGAAACTTCAGAAGCATCAAAACATCCAAAAACACATTCTGAATGATCTTTCATGCAGGAAGTTGATGAAAGGACGATGGACAGCAAGAGCATATTTTATAATCCACCTTTTAAGCTTTTGCTTTCTTCTCCCCTCAGGCACACAGTCTTCTTTGTCTGCCTTAGGCTACTTGACTTACCCTATACTGCATTCACTCAGTCTGACCAAAATCTGCATGTCTGCCTTATGGCTGGTGCAGGTCTCTTCTGCATGTGGCTGGGTTAAGGAAAACTTCACATTCAAATGAATCACAACCATTTTCATATTTGAGTGGCTGGTGTGATAATATCCTGAGTTATCTATTTAGAATCACATCTCCATATACTATCATATGTGCAATGGCCTGGGGACAGTGGTTTGGATTTTATATCCAACTTAGCATTCATTTGTCAGAATAAATTGGGCTTGAAACTTGATGGTGAGACTTCAAGCAACTATGCAACCAACGGTCTCTCATTTTACTGTTTTAGGTAGTTGGCTCTTAAATTCAAGATCCATGAGGGGTAACAATGCTTTGTTTCACAACCACAAGAGATGAGGGCAAAGGTGAGTGCTTAACAGAAGGATGTAACAATGATTATAATATTGGGAGAAGGATTACACAAAAATTTCTCTCATCCATAGTCTTTGAACCTATGCAGGCAGATAATGATCATTCCGACTCATCTACTTGCATAAGCATATATAGAATGCATATATTTTCCCTTATATTTTATTTTCAAAATAGATTAAAAAAAAAGTAAAGTCCTTATAAACTGGGGTGCTAGTGGTGGCATGATGTTTTTAATATACTGCTTTACTTCGAACATCTTATTTTTTCCCAACCAGCCATAAAAATCTACTCCATTTTCATTTCTTTAGTGGGGAAAGGCTTATTAGGAAAAAAATGGATAATGGCAAAACTAAGGAAAGCAATTAGCTTTGTGTAAAACACAATGTACCATAGTAGTGTATGCAAACTTAAATAAGGCCTTTCAGTTCAGAGCAACCAAAACACTTTTGCCAACCTAAAAATAACTTTCTTCTCATTACTTTGAGCCCACAGTCAGCAACACCTAGAAGGACAAGAAAAAACAACCCATAAATGGTTTCATAGATGTCCTGCAGAGAAGTTGAATTGTATGTTTTTAATTATATGCATTAATGTCTCCAAGAAAAAAGTTCCCAATAACAATGCTTTCACAAAGGTAATAATACTCTGAACGAGGCTCCAAAATAATCATTTAACTGGTTATTATATAGGAGGCCTTTGAAGCAGTGGAACATTTTCTAATTATCTGGCAAATACTGTTTGAATACATGCAAACTTTGCTTCTGAATTTTGTTCTTCTGTCTTTACCATGTATACATGTGGTCTAATAAATTGGAAATATTCCAGCACAACGCATGATGCTTAAATATTCATTGATGAAAGACCATTCTCACACACTGGAGAATGATCAAGGCCTACTTGTAATTTAAATGCCACCTATAGACTCCATGTAAGACTATACAGAGTTCTCAAACCTGCCCCTCCTACCTGCCTTCCAGAATACAGTACCTTTAAGCTTCATTCCTTCTGAATATTTTTCCATTTACTGTAAATCCAGCAGCAGTTTAGAACAATCCTCCAAACTCTTGCTTGTTCATTCTCATTTTAATGGAATATGCCTGTGCATCATTTTCAAACTGAATGTGGACTAATGGCCATGCTGTGGGTGGTATTCTTAGCGGGGAGAGATAGTTGGGGAAGGTAAGAGCATGAGGCACTACAGGTCTGGGTGGTATACCTCTGGTTTATTCTGACAGACCAAAAGCTGTACAAGGAACTTAGTACCCCAGGGACAGGGAAGGAGCCAGTAAAGGAAAGGGACTCTCAGAGAGGGAGAAGAAAAATCTCTCAACTACTTCAAAATTTTGCCTGTCGTAGGTCCACCCAGACTGCTCAGACTCACTCCCCACTTCCTGATAAGCTATGTATAAAAGTTATTTATGCTGCAGTATAATGCAAAATACCATTATTTTGATTCAGTAGAAAAATATCATATTTTTTATTACTTTCTTATGCATGGTGGCACTCATTCTGCATAGTCACTCACAAAGGAGCAAAGCTAGTCCTTCCTGAATACACAGTAATATGATACTTTTAATGGAGTATCTTATTTTGTAACAGAAAATATATTAGTTAATTGTCATATTTATCAGGTTTAAAATTTACATGTCCCCATCCAAATGTGGAAAAATCTAAATTTTATTATTTCCCTATCATGAAACTAAACTTCATAAAGGTCCCCAATTTCATTGATAAACAAAATATTTCTATTTGCTCATTCAAGGGATGTGATTTATTTTTAATTTTAAAGGGTGCCATCATGGAGACTCAGTCTTTTCAAGGTCAGGGCTGCTTACTTGAATCTCACTTTCAAGGTGATGTATTGGAGCTGGACAAAATATAACAGTGGTTGGCCTATGGCTGGTCAGGCAGGATCATGGGGGAAAAAAAGAGAAACTTTTGAAATGGGCAAAAATTATTGATTGGATATTGTTCTGCCTAGCACACCGTTCTGGGTTATATGATTCTATGACACTCTCCCACTCTGCCTTTGAATTATTTTATAATATTTTTGTAGCAAGGGCTCAGTGGTAAAGAATTTGCCTGCTAATGCAGGAGATGCAGGAGACACAGGTTCAATCCTTGGGTTGGGAAGATTCCCTGGAGTAGGTAATGTCAACTCACTTCAGCATTTTTGCCATGCTTGACAAGAAAATCCCATGTACAGGGTAGCTTAGAGGGCTTCAGTTCATGGGATCACAATGAGTTGGACACAACTGAAGCAACTGAGCATGCAGTAGCAGTGGCAACGTTTCTTATTCATAGTATTGCAAATTAATTTTGTCTGGTGGGTTGTGACTGATGATTACCCTAATATTGCAGAGTTTGGCATTTATTATAAATCGATTTCAGCATTCAAGATTACTTAAATAAATGTGTGATCTTTGAAGTCTTCTTTCACACATTTGAGAAAAATTTCCCACTTCATTTATTAGTTAAATATTTGGCCCATGTACATTTTATGTGTGTAGGAGAGTCATGATTTTTACTCCAACAAATCAATCTCTGATGACCTTCACCAACCTCTACTCTAGGTGCAAGTGCACTTCCCTGGCCTCTGGTGTTGACCTTGTTCTTAATGCATTTCCTGCTCAAATGCTCAGTGGTAGTGTTACTAGGTCTGTTTTCTTAACATGATTGGAGGGCAAGGATCCCAACTTTGCTGACTTTCAAATCCACTCTCACTGGTAATGAACCCTCTAGCTAGTCCCCGGCTTTCATCTGTTAATTTACCCCTTGCCACGGATCTCCTGAACTACTGGTAAATTTGAATATTACCTTCCACTCCCTACTGGAGGCAAACATGATTTGTTTGATATCTACATCCTACAGAGAAAGAAAATCCAGGCTACAACTTCTGATATTTTAGTCCATTATTTATTTTACTGCCACTTTTACTCACCTTAGAAAGCATCACTATGAACAAAGCTAGTGGAGGTGATGGAATTCCAGTTGAGCTATTTCAAATCCTGAAAGATGATGCTGTGAAAGTGCTGCACTCAATATGCCAGCAAATTTGGAAAACTCAGCCCTGGCCACAGGACTGGAAAAGGTCTGTTTTCATTCCAATCCCAAAAGAAGGCAATGCCAAAGAATGCTCAAACTACCGCACAATTGCACTCATCTCACACGCTAGTAAAGTAATGCTCAAATTCTCCAAGCCAGGCTTCAGCAATACGTGAACTGTGAACTTCCAGATGTTCAAGCTGGTTTTAGAAAAGTCAGAGGAACCA